>NW_009216149.1:33343-52505 GCF_000690835.1 Fulmarus glacialis | reverse complement strand
GGGAGTGAGCAAGTGGCTGCATGGTGTTTAGCTGTTAAACCACAACACCCAGTTCACCTATCAGATCTGGAGTCTACAAATCCCCTGTTCATATGAGGAAGGTTTAGGCCTCAAGCCTCCCTGCTGTCCTCCCAGGTCCTTAGACCCAGCTCAGAAGCTCCCTAGTGTCTCTGGAGCCACCCCTTTTGCCCAGTGAGGACCTGAGAAGGTACAAATCTTGTGAGTCCTCGTTCTGCTGAAGCTTCTGAGTTTGGGATCCTGGTCTCATCTGCTTTCCAAAATACTTAAATCATTATTTCTTAATTAATATTTTCCAACCTGGATTCTGCTAAAAATGATACATTTCTTTCCTCAAAAGGAATGTGTTCCTCTTCTCATTCTCACACCTGCTATTACCATGGAAATAGACGTTCTAATATTGGACACAACTCTGTACCTCAGTGACTGTTTTCAATTACTTTTGAGTGTTGCTTGTACTTGCAGAGTACTAACTTCATTTTAAATAGATTTGTTCAAGGAGATAAAGCAGATTCTTTTAGCTGTCTTTTCAAAATGCTAAACCCTAGTTCAGCCCAAATTTTTGGATGAAGTTTAAGGGAAATTCTAAAGAGAATGTGAACCGAGTTACACTTAATTTAAAACCGAAGTTCAAAATTCCGTTTCTTTAAGTGGTTTCAGGATTTAAAAAAATATTTCTCCTACCCCAAATGTTATTAAGAATGACAGGAAGACAGACTTTTCGACAGTCATTTGAAACCCTCAAATGTATCACCACTTTCTAATTAGTTGTCCTTAAATGCAGTTTAAAAATGATGTTAGAGTTAAAAAAGGCATTCATGTATTAACGCATCCTGTCCATCTTCCTGTCAACATCCTTACAATATATTTTCAAGTGTTTTACTAGTGCCTGAAAGAAAAGACCTATGTGATGTAGCTTAGCACACTTGCCTCAGGAGTCTGTTGCTGCCATTAATATAGTCTGTTTGGGCCTAGGGAAGCTGGATATTCATCTATGTCTTCATTTCCATTTTATTATTTCTAGTTGTGTCCCCATCTGCCATATCTCCCTCTTTGACATTAACACCTTGTAGATATTTGTAGATGATTATCATTTCTCCCTATTGAGTAATACTTAGCCAAGCTGTGAATAGTTACAGGTTTTTTAGTTTTCCTCCTTAAACAAATCCTTTCAAGGATCTGAACAGATTGTTGATCTTTTCAAAAATCACTCCTGTTAACAGTACCTAGGTTTTAACTTAATATTCTTGGTGTGGTTGAACTACAATTCTGTAGGAAGGAACTATTTAGAGTGTCATATGATGTTCATAGCCCCAAATTACTTTTTTTATGTGACCAGATTGCATGTTAACTCAAGTTCATTTTGGTCTTCACTCAGGAGACCTTACACAGAATTTTCCAATTTTCTCTCTTGAATTGTGTGTTTGTAGTTTGGAGTATATTTCTAGATGCATTCAGTTTATGTGATCAGTTGACTTCAAATGTGTGTTGTTTATTGCAGATGATCAACAAACACAGTAAACAAAATTCAGCATAATTGATTTTTATTTACTAGGTGCAAGTATAAGCAAGATAAAGTTCAGGCATATTTCATGTACTTTATTTCATTTATCCACTTAATTTCAACTCAAGTTAAAGACAAATAAAAGTGATTAAATTGACATGATTTAATCTTCACAAAACCACAGCCAGAGTCTCTGAAATGTCTAATTATTTCTTTCTCTGCAACTGTTTTCCCTTAATTTATTAAGGCTAAAACATAGACTTTGAAGCAATAATATCAAGAATAATTTTCTTTTTTTTCTCCTGTAGATAATCATAGCTAATCATTTAGCTTTCCAGTGTCATTTTTGTTGTTTATTGATTTTAAAAGAACTATTATTTTATTAGTAAAGGTTGGTAGCTAATTTGTTTGCTTGTCTTTGCTGCATGCTCTCTGCAGATGACCTACTAAATAAATACTATCTTACAAAAAAGTCCATATTAATGTCAGAAATTTTAATGTTCATTTTAACAAACCCATTAATGTAAAGATCACTTTCCACTCATCCTTTTTTCCTCTGTTTTCCTACTGTGGGGATAATGCTTTATTTCAGGTGATTTGAATGTTTGCTGCTTCTTTCTGCTTTTCTCGTATTGACTTGATTCTATATCATCTGAGAAAAGTTGAATTAATTTTTAAAGACAAATATGTTTTATTTTTGGTTAGCAATTTAAGGGAGAAGGATTGTTGAGTGGTTTGCTCTTTTTCTTTGTGGGAGAAGAATTTGTATATTTTAGTCCTGTTTTTCAATACACCAGTTACATATATGACATGTATGTAGGGTATGAAAAATATAGTGCACTAGAGAAAAAAGGGACTCTTTCCATGAAAACACATCTTGCATGCATTTGGGAGGAAGGGAGTAAAGAATGGGACTAAAAGGTAAAGGAGTTGTCAGCTACAAAGGTTGAACCAAGAGAGATGGCTCTGGGTGAAGAAGGGACTGGAAAAGTTCCAAATAAAGCACAATCAGAAAAGAGCAACAGCAGGAAAGAAGCAAGTAATGATATTGCTGGATAAGCAACATCCAGGGCTAGGCATCTGTGTCCTTCAGCTGCCAAATTCACCCAATTAGCGGCATTAAAGGTTGGCTGGGCAGCAGTGGCAAACAATGAAGTTATAGATGTGCCATACTATCATCCAAAACTAAATTAGTGTTTAGTTTGTCTAGTGATTTTCAAAAGAACATACAGGATAATTGAGGCTTAAAGTTTCTTTGTCTTTCGTTTTTGGTCTTTCTCACTCACACAAATAAAAGCACAAATATGCTTTTATTTGTGTGTTTATATGTTTGTGGATTATAGAAAAATAAATTAGTTGATAAAGCTTGTGAAGATGGGCAGAGGTCATCTTGACTAAGCATATTAACATATTTGAATTTTTGTCTTTGAAAAATGCATAATATATATAAAAGGAATCATTATAATATATGTATTATGATTGCTATTTTTTACAGAATGCACGAGCTAAAACCAGATGTATGTGTTCCCATGCTTTGTTCTTTATCAGTATGTCTCTGAGGGGGGGATGAGTGTGAGATGAGGGAGAGATCACTGAATGAAGTGAAAGAAAGCCGTTAGACTGAACATTGAAGTCTTTCCTTCCCATAAGTAAGTGATTCACCTTCATCTGAGAGCAATTTGTCTCCATCTGTTTGGATTTGGTCATATTCTTGACATCATCAGGTCTTCATTTGCTAATTGCTTTGAAAATAAGGTTGAAATCTTTCTAGTCATGAAAACACTGGAACATTCAAATTTATCCTAAATATTCTTCTTAAAATTGCAGTGCAGTTAACAATTTTATCTGAAGCAGTTGAAACAAACAGTAAAATAGTATCTCATTTCCATTCATGGCACGTCTGACATGCAACAATCATCAGACATTGCTTGTAGATTTGCAGCTTAAATCTAGGAATAGAAAATGTTACATTTTACATGAGTTACAGAGTGATTTTTCATTGATTTCATTAACCATTTTATTTACAAATTTCTTTTTAAACCTAGATTTTCAGTGAAGGTAACAGAGCTGTACAGAATACTCTGAGTTCTGATGCTAGCTTTTGTTATACTTGTTTTGTGGTGTCAGGGAAGTTTGATTGACTTACTGAAGTGCTGGCTATACGTGAATCATGAGAGCCTGTGAATGCTTTGCTAAAATCCTCAGTTCAGTGCAAAACAGCATCCTTTCTCTTCATGCTCATTCCCTTTGTTGTATGAAGTAGTTTTTCTCAACTCAGTGGATTGCCTGTCTGAAAGAATGTATATGTGAATGTATGTTTTGATTTCACTGAGGAGGAAATTAACTTTCCCTGCATAAATCTGAAGCTCTGTGAAGGTGAAGTATAAGAAGTGTTAATAAACCCCTTCCCAATTATAGCCAAGATGAAGTCTTAGAGTCTTGTTTGTAGGATCCATACAATCACAGAGCCTCTTTTCTCTTTGTATGCAATTGCCGTTGCCTGTTAGGCTAATCATTACCTGCCAGCTGTGAAGACTTGCTCCAGGCTTAGAGGAGGGTAAATTCTACAAAAATCATTGCTGTCATCTAGCTCTTATATTGTCTTGCCTTAAGTCTGTAGAAATTGTGAAGACTTGCTCCAGGCTTAGAGGAGGGTAAATTCTACAAAAATCATTGCTGTCATCTAGCTCTTATGTCTTGCCTTAAGTCTATAGAAATTGAAGTTCTTAAAAACTAACCGATGAACAAGCAAAGGAACACAGCATCATTATCGTTTTAGAGATGAGTGAGATGTGTAAGGATGGTCTAATACTGTAAGCTGTTCTAACATTGGAACATATATGGTATAAAGTATCTGTACTCCCCAGCTGTCATATGGGAACTTTCTGTACTTTACAAGCTAATTTATCCTTTAGTTAAGCATGAGAAAGAGTGGTCATGTTGGACATTTAGTATGCAAATCTCTATGATGATGATGGTGCCCTAAGTTTCTTCACAAGGAAGCAAACTATTTTTTAGCTATTATAACTTGTGACATTAAGCATTCCTCATGCACAGCTTGGGATGTTCTTAGCCTTTTATCTTGCCATGTGGTCATTCCTTGATTTACTGTATTTCAAAAGAGGGCACATGTTGACTTTTTTCCGGTATTTGTCTATATTTAATTGGATATATTGTTTGTTAGATTGAGAGGTGCTAAAGCAACTAGTCTCTCCACTTTTCCCAACTTATGAACAGGCATATTTGCAAAAACTGGCCCATGGATTTTTTTGTCATGTCTACTGTTCCATATGGAGGAGGGGGATTCATCAATTTTTTATTTTGATTATGTTTGCCTTGGTGCTGATTGCAAGAAGCTGGGGGATCCAGTAGGAACTATACACTTAGAATGTGTCATCTCCTTTTTGTGCAAAAAATATTAAAACACCTTGCAGTGGTAAAGGTTTAAATGACCTAGGCAACAATTCAGGTGTCTTTAACAGCGTAGAAGCCTTTGGGAAGAATCTAGATACAGATACATCATTATTGTACATAGGCTAGATAAGGTTGCTTCTAATAGTAAAACTGTAAGATTCTTATACCTCAATGGTTTCTCTAGATTTTAAAGCTGTTATGCAGCAGATCTTTGTTGATTCGTTCCAAGCTCTTCCCAAAGCAGATCAACATGAATTTCATCTATGCATAAAAGCATGTACTATGATCAAAAGACAAAGCATGACTTTTCCATTAAAAGGTCATTTCATTTTACAATTTCAAAGATTGCAGGCTAGATTCAAAGACCATTATGTTAAAATGTCTGAAGAAATTTCTGCTGTTCTACAAATAAGTGATCTTCTGATGGGGTCCTATCCATGAACACCTGTTTCTTTGATCATTCATGCACAGGAGTGTAGCTCATTTTAAGCAAAGAAGATGAAAATGTGTAACTTTGCCAGTCTGAGAGCTGGATTCATCTCACCTATCTTTAGTTGTCTGTGCATGAGGTGTCCAGGCTAAACTTACCATTAAATGTCCCTCTCTGTTCCACCAAGAGAGTTAGACACCTTCAGGAGTGATTGATCCAGCCCTTCCTAGGTGCCAATTTTGGAATGTGAAGAATTGCAGCCTTGAGGTTATTTACCTCCTTGGTTTAGAAGGATTCTAGAAGTCTAACTTAAATGAGCTGCCTAACTTCTAGGTGGCTGAAATTAGGTGAAATCTACCTTAAATGACCAAATTAGCAAAAGTATCAAAGACTGTTTCTTAAGGTTAAAACCCTTATGCCCAACTTTTTTTTAGCATACAGTTTTTTTGTTCCCTTAAATATTTTGAGCATGTGTCATTTATCCTTGTTAAAATATCATCCAATCCATTCAGTATATGTCATATGATGGCACTGTGAGACAAAGATGTCCTCCTACACTAAGGATCAAACAGAACTTTCTGATTTTTTTTTTTCTTTTTTGGGTGTCAGTGGAGAGGAGGTTGGGAAAAATCCTCCACTGCTATGTGGGCTTGCTTGAATGATTAGCTCTTTTTTCGGTGCCTGAACACACAGATTCACATAGTAATTAAATTCCTGCTGTGGAAATTACTATTCAAAGAAAACAATAAAAAATGTTTGTGATTAAATCCTATATCAGCAATGAAATACAACATTTTATTGGTGAGGGAGAAGCAGCACATTAACATTAATGTCTCTTCTTTGGAATCTTAGGGGAAGGATATAGGACTTACTCTTTTGTTCAGCAACTCTAGAAATTCTTATTTACATGGTTTATATCCCCCCAAGTAATCATTTCAGGTCAGATGTTTTCTTACAGGTGACCCACATCCTCTTCTAACCTAGACCCTGAGCAATGCCATACTGAATTCACGTGATACCTCAGGACAGAATTTGCCCCAAAAAACCTTGCCCCAGTATAAACTTTCCTTTGGTGCTAGAACTAATGAGCCTCTGAAACTAGTCTGAGTCTTTGGTTTTGATTTTTGCTTCATCTAATTCTACTTCATACTGCCGCTGAAGACTCATAGGGGAATAATTTTTCATCATAGGATATGAAATATAGAATCATGGAATAAAGAAAGTTGCAAGGAACCTCTGGAGGTCATCTAATCCAACCACTATTCAAAGCAGGGCTGACTTAGACCATAGTGAAAGAACTTAAGAGGAAAGAGAAAAGGAATTTCATCCTTCAAGTCTGGGGCTTCTTTATGTAGAAATGCTTCATAGCTGCTTGTTCCGCATTCAGTAGAGATGTCTGTATGCCAAGACCATAATCCAGGGATGTACATATGTAATGTTACATATGTGACATTGGTTATAATTTAATTGTATGTCTTTTACACAAACCACATGATTGCTTTTCCCAATAACTATTTAAAATGGATTTATTGATACCAAGGAATTCAGTCTTTGTTAGTTTGTTATTGTATTTTTAATTGTCCTTGTATAATTTTCTGTGTCTTTTGCTTCAGACAGGTTGAATAATTCTAAGTCTTTAAGTAAGAAATCTAGGAAATTTTCATGACAAAAAGCTAAGTGTTCATTTCTCCAAATGTTGTTCAAATATGGGGGAAATATATCCTGTAGTTTAGTTCTATAGAACACCTTGTGAAATTCAAAGTGATCTAAATTTTCCTCTGAGCAGGTCTGTTCCTTGGCAACAATTCTGTGGTGAGCTGTACTGTCATATGTCCCTTTCCAGAAAGACACTGATATTTATAAATCTATCTAAGAATACAGATAACCCACACACTAAAGCTTGTGTCAGGGCATAGCTGTCAGTCCTGTCAACTTGCCGTTTTTTGAAGGAGCAGAAAGGCACATTGACTCACCAGTGTGTGGCCCTGATTTTAGAGCTCTAAGCTCTATAGAGTCTATTTTGTGTTAATACATTTAACAAGTAAATGTCCCTGTGTAAGGTATATGTTGAGATTCAGAGATAGCACTGTTGTAGAAGCTGCAACAAAATATTGGAGCAGATAACGTCTTACAGAATTTGGCACATTCTGTTTGAAAGGATCTGGCAGTGTGTCACAGACTAATAGCTAAGACGCTCTGCGAGAGGTGATTTTCTCTTTTCTGAAGGGGACTACGAGGACAGAAGGGAGAAGGTCCTTACTGAAACACAGAGTATCACTAGGTATGTGAGGGCAGAAAGTGGGGAGTGCTTTATTTGTGTGAGAAATGGTAGTGTACAGACATCCATTGTATTTAAATACTTTGCTGGGTTGCAACATCCATGTACCTGGAAATATTTCCATACAGCTACTGCCTTGTATCAGCCCTGAGCTTCGCTACCAGTTCAGCACAAAGTCTTGAGCAGCTGCCAGTCAGTCACATTATCAAGGCTTGAAATGCTCCAGGCTGGCTGAGTGGGGGATTACTTCTGCCCGTGGTTGCTTTCCAAACTGTGTCCCCTACTTCCCAGCCTGCCCTCACTTCTTCAGCTCAGGGTCTGTGTAAGGCAGGCAGTTCTGTGAAAATGAATATTGAGTCCTTCTGGATGCAGTTAACCTGTGAGGCAATCTAAGACTTCTCTTTCTAGCATGGCAGTATGTTTTTCAGTGTGAGAACTGTTTATAAGGTCCTTCTCTCTGTGCGTGCAGTGGGAAGAATGTGTACAGCTACCAGTCCCATGAAATATTATCATAGTTCATATTTGAGGAGGAGCTGTGAACAACAAACACCTTTCCTCTACAAAAAGGATTTCTTTTGGCTCAGGAAATCCCTGAACTGAAAATTACTGGTTGTGGAAAGAGAATTTTGGAAATAAGCATGTATTTTTGCCCTGTGCTTATCTGAAGACAGGTTACATGCACCTTTGGTTTGAATTGGAAAGTCTGCTTGCATGTTATGACATCAACTACTCTTTACTAGCAGACAAAAAGAAAGGTATCCACAGACTCTTCTTTTTCCTATTCTGCCTTTCAATACTGTCCACAAAGAGCCTTTTCTTTTCAACTCAGAAATCATTCTTCACTGTCATGTCCTTATGCAATTCTTCATGCTTTTGCCTATCAGGAAACATGTCTCAGATGTCTCCTTTCTCTTCTTCTGAATTAAGCATGGGTTATGCTTTTTAAAATAGATTTGTAAGCCCATAACCAAGATTGCAGATACTTTTGCACAGCACTATGTACATAAGAAGCTTGAAGAATAATTAAAAAACCAGTTAATTTTCCTTTCAGGAATCGCTCCAGTTTGAACCATTGTTTTGTGGTTTAATTAATACAGGAAGTATTTTTAAGTCTTGTAATACAATGTCTCAGTTTTGAGAAGGGAAATATGGGTTTTAATGTGTTCTCTTGGTTATCAACATGCAGACAGATATTGGTCAGACAGATCTGAGGAGCTTTTATAAAATGTTCTTGAGGAGACAACTACTACTTCTCAGACTGTAAAATGGTGTCTTTCCACTTGCATTTTAATGTCAGAGTTTTTTTCCTTGAAAATTATATGGGGAAATGAGGAGAGGGAAAGGAGAATGCATTTTTCAACAGGGTTTCAAAAGAGAAAAAGCTCAAGAGCTTTGAACATAAAGCAAATTACTGGATTTGCTTATTGTGAACATACTGATTAACAGAAAAAGCTATTAAGGAATAAATTAGCAATGATGAAATTTACTTCAGGGGTGCCACTGCATTCCTTTACTCTTTAGAAAATATTTGTGTCTCTTCACCATAAAGTGAGTGTAGACGGGTTGTGAGTTTTCAATGTTGCATTTACTTTCATCTCACTTGAAATAGGCGTTATTTTGATGGAAGAGTACAGTTTTCAGTATGGAGCCTAAAAAAGCATTGGGGCTATTGGAAGTGATGGAAACTGCACAGCAGGTAAAAACAAAACAAAACAAAACAAAACCCAGCACTTTTACCTATAAAAAAGAAAAATCATGCTTTGGCAATGAGGAGGGGTAAAGGGGTAACACACAACTCTTCTAAAATTCAGTACGTCAGAAAAGCACATTAACAGAATGTTGTTCAGAAAAACATTTTTATGTTGATCATCCCTGTTCCTGTTTGTTCTTGACTTTTCTGTCTCAGTCCAGTCTGGACTATCAGTCCTCATTGATAACCACTTCTGCCACGTTTCCCCATCAGACGATGACCATAGCTCCAGTGCTCCTTATCTTTCCTTGTGAACCTTCTTTATCTATCACTATTACACAAAACCACTATCCTTCCTGTCACTGAGGTATTAGCCTTGTCTGCTCCCTGTGCCTTATCCTGTAGGCAATATCCAAATACTGCTACATTTTCTTTAAAATTTTTGGAAGCTTCTTTTCCTTTCCACATAGCTATGTCTTTCCTCTTGTCCTCCATTGATCAATGCAGGCTGCTTTTCTTTTACGCCTCTGACTCTCACATCAGCTTTTCTCCACCTCACTATTACCACAGCTGCTGCAAAGATCAAATTAATTAATCTTTCTTCTCCCTGTCGTTTTCCACTCTAAATCTTTCCATTGCAGCCAGTTCAAGTCATTCCTCTTTATCTAAAAGGCCTCTCATAGGTCTCTTGCTCTTTTTCACACCTGTTCATGTTTCATTCCTCATTGTGCCTTCCAATATTCTGCTCTAGAAATGTCTTTTGCCTTTGTCCATCTCTTCACTCGTCCTTAACTATGGGGGTCTGGTATTTTCTGGTTTTTTTCACAGCTGTCTTCTCTTTGTGATAGTTTCCAAAGAGCTGTCTTTCCATTTGTATGCATAATGCCTCTGAACTTTCTGTCTCAGTTATATGCTGCCCTTTTGTCATTAGCCAAATAATTAAGGAAAGATAAAGGAGCAGTCAGCACAAATGAAGAGCATGCATTTTGTTAAAAACGCTCAATTTGAGTATAAGATAGTTAATATACAAATAATATATTACACGTATTTAAAGGACATAAATGAATAAATATAGTTATGATAGACAAATAATGCATCCAAGTGTTGCCACCTAATTTGCATTTCATATGTTATTAATATTTAATGGTAACTGTTCTGGGAAAGCACTGATAAGGGCTGCATATACAATATAGCTTGTGAACTATAACTATACATGTATAACTGTTATTATTGTTCTAAGTCAAGCTCTCTAGGCAGATTTTCTTTTGCTGCAAAGTTAATATGAAAGGTTGATGTGCCCCAATAAGTGTCTTGTTATAAAGTTAACAAGAGAAAAAGACTTTCCTATTTGTAAAAATTATTTTCTTGGCAAACACAATTGGTTGCTAAAATGTATGCAGAATAAATATTCTCTGTTTGATTATTCACTCTGAAAAAAACTTGGATGGTGACTCCAAGCTTTTACAGATCAATGTAATCGCCACATCTCAGACAGTTATGGGGAATGATTGCTAGAATAGTCACATGGTTTTTTGTAATTTGCTGGGAATTTATTTCTTCTTATTCTGGGGGAGGATACAATTATTTTTAAAATCATTGGTGCCTTAATCTTCAGCATCTTCACTGTTGCAGTATCTCCCAGTTTGACAAAGTGAGAAAGACCTTAGACCTTGAGGAGTTTGGAAGAAAAAATACGAAGAAGATAAAAGTACCATATTCATTCACTCCACTTTACTACTCTTTCTTGCCAGTTTGAGAAAAATTAAGTCTTACTTTAAAGCTTGTGTTAGAAGTGGTGGCAAAAATAACCCTCTGTAATGTATCTATTTGTGTAATTAGATGGCTGATATTGCAGTAACTCTTGGTCATCCCATCCTATTCTGTTCATGATTCCCGTTTTGACTGTCGTAGTCTCCAGCAAACGTGCACAGAAGAATAAAATAATTTTAGTAAAAAGATAACCATGTTTTTGTTGTTCTTTTTTTAACTGCATCTGATTTAAGCTAGAGGAATGGATGAGCCTGTTTTCTTCCACTTCACTCTTTCTTCTTTGGTTTTTATTTCTTTGAAAAGGGTTGCTGTGACTGGCTTGTAAATAAGAGCTGATGACATTATCGTGGGCAGCACAAGAGAGACAGACTGACATGGATCTCATGTTTTTCCAGATGAGGATAGGCATTCACTCAGGATCAGTGCTGGCCGGTGTCGTTGGTGTAAGAATGCCACGTTATTGTCTCTTTGGGAACAATGTCACCCTTGCAAGCAAGTTCGAGTCAGGAAGTCACCCACGCCGCATCAATGTCAGTCCAACCACATACCAGTAAGTCCTCTTAGCCTTTTCATACTGTTTTTATTTCAGCCTGTTTTGAGTTTGATCTGGTAACATGCTCTGTCCTCAACACATGAACTTCAACAGAAAGTCGGCAGGGCACCAGGACAACTGGGAAGAGGTGTTGCATGGGGCTGTCAGTCTTTTGTTTGCCATCAGAATGTGCAAAAACGTCAGGCAGTGGATGCAAGGAAGCAGAACAGGAGGGCCAACCATTCCTGCCTGAAATAATGTGTAACAGAAGAAATGGGAGATGTCTCCCATAGCACCATAATTTTATGCGCTATTACAGCTTTAGGCTAAGGATTTGGTGCTGAACACAGTTCATGGAGAGAAGCACATTCCCATTGGCTCAGAAGAAGGTCTTTAATTTTGCCAGCGAGGCCAAGCTTTCAAGGAGTTTTTATGCTTTCTTGAAGACAAAATTTCTTATGTAGCACTGTAAAGAGACATTTGATAGAAGCATTTTCTTAATGTAAGAAAAAAGATTGAAAATGGCAAAGCATTATCCTTAGCGCTTTGAAGAAATTATGCAAATAGAGAGAAGGCTTGGTTAAATCTGGTTAGGAGGAACAGCTCCTAAATAAAAAAGGTGTTCCTTGTTGTTCAAATTTGACAGCTTGACTATTAGAATTTCTGCTGCTTGGATTACTACTGATGTACTCACTTTTTTGGCAGGAGATCTCAATCTTACTCTTTTTCCGACATTCTGTATCTGAAGTAATTTTCTGAAGCATGGTTTTGCTTAGGTTTTGGGACTGTTTCTCTGTGGTAAATCTGTATGCAATTGCTCAAACAATACTGCTTTCTTTTTTTTTTCTTATACAGAACTGTGAATCTCAATATTTATTTTTTCCCCATACCTATCTATGTAAATTAAAGTTTTAAATGGAATTTCTTCATCCGAGAATTGAAGCATCTTTTATGCTAAAATATAAATCAGTCAGAAGTTAAAGTTTAAAAGTAATTAAAACTAGTGAATAAAATGACATTCATCTGAAGAGCCCATTCACTCAAGATCAGATTTACAGGATGGAACAAGTGTAGCTAATTGAACAAGAGGCAGAAAAACTGAATAGACTTTTGATCATAAAGTGCATTGAAGGAGGTTCATACAGTTGTCTGGTAACATACAAGAGAAACACAGACCCAGCCTACTATCAGGTGTAGAAAATCTGTTCATTTAAATAAAAAGAAATTCAGTAAATACATAGGAAATTCCTGTTTGGAACTTGATGTCACTTGAAAAGAAATTGTCTTTGGGACCTTTCAGGTACAATATTCTAGTGGCTTTGGTTCCTGGTCTTCCACTGTGGGATAGGAGAAACCCTCTAAGACATTTTTTGAAAAGTGAACCCAAGATTGTTCACCAATTGTGTTCTGGTTTTGAAAACTTATGTGGTAGCAGAGCCTTTGGTATTAATTTTACACAAATGGAGGTAAGTGGTTCTGGCAAAATGCATCCAAGGCCCTGTGACAGCGATCTGAACTTTTCTTGTACAGGAACAGTTCTTATAAAGGAATGTTCTCCAACCTGAGAAGGTCTTTGAGATATTCTGAAAGTCCATACTTTTTCAGAAGAGAGATCTTAGCGCTTCACAAATGTGCTTCAGGAGTGTGATTCAACTCAGGGCTATGGTGCTGCTCAAGTTTGTGTCCCTGAGAGCAGAAATTGGGAGCTAGGCAGTTTCATATTATTTTAAGAGAAATACAGTTGGAAATATAAGTAGTGAGTATTTGTGGGGCCAGTGATGCACAAAACTCTTTTCTTGGCATGCTGAAGCCAGAATCACTTTCCGTGTGCCAGTTCTGTTGGTTTTGGTTATGAGAGTGATATAGCACCTTTTCTGTGAGACAACAGATTTGTGGTCATTGTTGAGCAACCTGATCTAATTGAAAATGTCCCTGCTCATTTCAGGGAGGTTGGACTAGATGACCTTTAAAGGTGCCTTCCAACCCCAACCATTCTATGATTCTATGATTCTATGTTTTCTTTTTATCACATTGCTGGTAAAAAGTCTGTTCTGAAAGCCAGTTTGAGGGCTTGTATATGGAGTTTGCTAGAAATCCGTGCTTTTATGCTGCCCTTTATCTGACTCCAAGTACATTGTAGGACAGAGAAGATGCTTCTGTTTGTGTCTGACCTCTACCTGGCTGCCATTGTTACTGTACTGTAACAAATCAAATGCGGGTAACCTGGGTTTGGAGAGCATTCTTGTTAAGACCTAGCTAGCATAATGTGAGTCAGATTTTCTGACCCTGTGTATCTTGCAGGTTGTATCAAAAAGGGGGCTACAATTTTTTTTACTTCCCTTTAATCCTAGAAATCCACTAGGAATAGGACCATTTGTTTCAGAGTAGCCAAACTTTCACCTTAATTGATCATCATGTCTGGACTTATCTTCCAGAAAGTTACAAATTTAGACTGTTGCTTTCAAAAAGGGAAGATAGTAGAAAAGTGACTGACAATGCAGTAATGCCATAATATAAAATTGCAAAACAAAACACAACAAAATACCAAATTATTGGTATTTGTTATCTGCATTATTGTACTATGTAAAAAATCTGCTGCTATGTGCTGAACAAATTCAGTGCTAGATTCAGAGAACTTCAAGTGCAAGTAACAGGCTAGACACATGGTTATAGGTAAAGGAAGAAGAAGTGGCAAGAACATATGTGTTTGAATGAGAGGCAGTTATCACTGAAGATGGACGGCTAAAAATAATGATGAAAAGGCTAGGAACTAGTTTATTTTACATGCTTCAGAAATTATATGAGAAAATAAAATGAATGTGCATGGGGCCACTTAGAAAGGCTATTTCAAACCGTACCTTCTGGCATGGTTGAAAGCATGAGAACAGACAGGGAAGAAGCCAAGAAATGACACTGCTGACACAGTGAGCAGGAGAGACTGCAATTACAAAATACTCTATAGGGCAGAATTATTCAGAGCTTCTGAAGATGATCTAGGAGGTTTGAACGTAATATACTAACCAAATAAACAAGTAGTGATCTCATGCATCTGTATATAACTTTTCTTAAATATAATTTCTATAAGTATATAATTTGCTGTGTACAAATAAAGTGATTCATCGCAAACTGAAATGTCTTTATAGTTGACTTTATATTCCATCAAATGCTTCTATTTGATCATACTGTGCTGCTGTGTACTCAGTTAATATTTTTATTATCTAAGAAGCAATGTTTTCCAAAGTAGATAATTCTGCAATCAGTATGAAAATAACAGAATTTTCAATTAATTAAAACTACTGGCATTTATCATTACATGTTTGTGTCTACCATGCCCCCTGATGAAAATTCTGATACAAGTTTCGTGCTTACAAAGCATGCAGATACTGGAAACATGTCTAATACTTGTCAGTTTTCATTTTACAGTACAGATTATGCATTAGAAAGCGTCATCAGCATTCAAATTATAATCACACTTCAGAATGCATGTTATTGGTTTCAGACGCTTCCTTGCGAGCCCATAATCTGCCTATGTAAGAACCAGAGTCTAAAATTATAAATAGAAGATGTGGTGTTGCCTAGCAGCTGCAGTGAACTTGGGGCAGCCTTGCTCCAGTTGCACCTGCCTGGGCAGAGCTCTGCAGTGTGAAACAGCACCTTTTACAAAGGTGGCCTTTGAATCAGTTGGGGATAAGAGCTCACTTCTGTTCAAAATATCTTGTTCTCTTGACTCAGGCAGGTCTTTTGACTGAAGGATTACAGAGCTTCATTTCATTTGCTTTGAATCACTGAGCACTGTAAAATGAAAGCACTGGAACAGCACTGGTAAAAATTCCGGTGAAACATGTGGAAACTGGAGAGGGAGTGGAGGATCCCAGACTGGTCTGTGTTTAAATGGATGTGGCCAGGAAGGAATAGGAGAAGAATAACACATTCTCTGTTCCTTTAGTAAACTGGCAAATCCAGCTCAAGGTTTATTTAATTCATCTACATTATCCTGAATTGAATAAAATTACCCTATTTTCCATACTCAGGAAGGAAGCACAACGAGATTTATAAGAGTCTTCTTCAGCACAGAGGAGAGATTAAATATTTTTTAATTCTTTGTTTCAGCCTTGAGTAATGATGTTTATCAGATATTAATATAATATACCTACATTCATCCTGTTTCCCTAATAGTATTACAATGTAATGCCTTGGGATCTCTAAGCAGTTATCAAAAGCAGGTAGACATAATTGTTGCTATTTATCAAGTAACCGTATTTAAAAATGAATTCTCTTTTTCCTCTTCTTTCCACCTCTGGTCTTTTCCAGCATGTATTTTCCTTATGGAGAAGGTGCTTCCAGCATCAAGTGTTGGGTACAGATACTTTCCATTATCACATGCTGGGCAATACATCTGGGACCTAAGCTTAGGCAAAGATGAACAGCCTCTATCCCACATCCTTATCTGATTTAGGAGAGAGAAACCAAGCGTACCTCCTTATTGAGCTGGGTGAGGTCACTGCTAGTTCACCTGCCTAAACTGCCCTTCACTCTTTAAAATTGATTGAAAATGGCAGAAATGGAATAGGGTTTTAACAGTAGTCTCACAGAATGTTGTATGGAAGAAATTTTACTTTTAGGTAATTAAGAAGGATGTATATACATCTCTCTTTATAGAGATTTTAAATTAAAACTATGCATTTCCATAAACTCCTTATAGATTTTTATTTTCATCAAATTCTTTTTTCTGCAGGTTATATCTGTATCTGTATCTATATCTATATGTACATCTATATCTGTATCTATATTTTTCTGCCTCATATGGACAAAAAAATGGATTTGCTCTTCACGAGCCTTTTCAGATTATTTAAAATTTTATTTCTGAGCACCCTTTAAAAAATGTTTCTTTTTATGTTGGTCAATACACCATGTATGCTTTCATGAGACATATTAGTTACAGACAGAAAGGGAGCACAGCTTATACATGGACACAAAAAATGATTGTTAGTCTAATTAAAGTATTAAAGTCTAGTCAAAATGCACTGGTTTATTCTTGTTTTTCTGTTCCTGGTGTCATCTGCCTCCACGAAGCTGCACCCCTGTAGTCATTGTGATTTGTGATTATGGTCCTGGGGCCTCTGCTGTCCGCCCGAGCTTGTGCTTCATGACACTACATTTTTATTCAAGGTTCACAGGTAGTTCACTCTGCACAGAATAACTACGTGTTAGATCACTGTCAATTAGGTAACAGTATCTGTTACACCACAGTTCCACACAGCTAAACTAAAACTAAAACATATTTAGGCAATAGTCATCTGACTGCTAGACAACTGCTAAAACTACAAAAAGCTCAAGCCTAGACAAATCCAGACAAGTCCCGAGGCCAGCACTGTTAGATCAATGCAAAGCCTGGGGCCTTTTACTAGTGATGGTGCAATCCTATTCACTGAGCCTAATTCTCTAATGTCGCAAACAGAGAGCAGAGACCCAGTATTCCTTCTGCTTAGGTTAGGTGGGTGAGAAATAAAAGTAGTAAAGGTCAGTGATAGACACTCGCCATGCTGAGCTGCATGTGATATACAATATATTGCATTAAAAAATCATGGCTGGTCCTTTCATAATCTTATTACAATTCATCTGTATGAAGGAAAAACACCAATACATGAACTTCCGTAGTTTAAAAAATGATAAAGTACAATGTGAAATGAATTAGATCCAGACATAGTCAGGTTTTTTTCAGTCTCCTGGTCTTCCTAGCATGTATAGAAACTGGGAGAGAAATTCAAAGCCACTAAGATTTAGGACCGAGTGCACTGATTTTTGGCATTACAATAGCAAGTTCGTATTTTTATACAGTATATTTCTACCAATATTTCTAATGAGTGCTGTAATAATTTATCATGTGAATTCATATGGAAACAAATGAGCTGGCATATGTTATCAAACCAGGTGCCCAACTGGTGAAGTGACCAATGCTTGTTGCCACAGAGGAAGGGCTCGGCAATGCAGCAGGAGACAGTCTTCTGATAACCCGTTTGGGAAGCCATTAATTACATTTTCCTGATTGTACCAATTAATATGTGGATGTGAACAAGGTTAACTACAGTTTTTACAGTCCTTTAAGAGTTAGGGCAGAAAGAACCTTTTCGTCTGTTGATAGCTATCCCTGTGAAGGGTAGCATTTATGGAAGATTGACCTGGCCACTTTGCTTTTCTTGGTGCATACTATATTTAGGAAGGTAGTGCATATTCGTATTTATTGTAATGCATTGTATTTCTTTCAGAAATATTGTTCAAATTTTGGTCTATACAAAACAATTTTCCTAAAAGAAGTTTCCACTGAAGTTCAGTTCTGAGTGGGTGCTTTTTTTAACTCTGATTCAGCAAATTGCCAAATCCTGTCGTACATGACTTTTATTTAGGGTACATGGAAATTCATTATACAGAGGTTAAAATGTATATTTATGCAAAACCAAAGCTGAATAAATATTTGGCGGTTGTTAATACCTTACTTGAATATTACATTCCTGTTACGTGGTTTATTGAAGCAGCAAATACTATAATTAGTTTCATATCTGATTAGAGATGAACATGTGTTTTAAGGTTATTATATAATACATATTTTATATACAGATATGTATCAGTTTATGGCACTTATCTCAGGAACTGTGATGTAAAGTATATCCACCGTACATTTTGTGGAGAGCATGAGGAAGACAGAGGGGAGCAAACTGTGCAGGCAGGTGGAGATGCTGTACTTTGTTCTGGGGAGGCTGATGCTCCTGACCTGCTCCTGCTGTCAGGGGACAGCGAGTGGCAAGCTTGGCAAGCAAGAGGAGAAGCCTGGCTGAGGATGGGCTGGATCACCACCCGGATCGCTTGCTTGCTCCTTACTATCTATTGACTCTGGAAGGACTTGGCCTGACTGTATGGCCTGAAGGTGGCTTTTAAGACAAGCCTGGTGTAAAGGGCGAGAGAAAAGACAGGCCCCTGAGCACTACAAACTATGCAGTATGCTGGGCTCCTGCAGCCGAACAAACCTGCTGGCATTTGCTGGGATTTGCAAAGTTTGCTGGGATGTGGCAACGTGTGCTAGTCCTGTTCAGCAAGCACTAGTCACAGCACTGGGAAGAGGTTTCAAAGGTTTCCAGACACTGTACGAGCAGTATGTCCTCTGAAGCCCTCATGGTGGAACTCAAAGTATTAGAGCATGCTGAAGCTGGGTGAGTGCTTCCTCAGCACTGCTGTTTCTCACAGCAGCTAGAGTTGAAGTAGCACACGTGGTAATCATTTATTGCTTTAGCTGTGGAAATACAGTTCTGAAGGAAGATCATCCTTTCTATTTCCAAAGGAGTTGCTCTTCCATATTTGCAAAGGAGTTGCTACTTCAGGCTGCTAAGTGGCTGCTGGCTGCTCCTCTCACCATCATATTCTTCCCTTTGGACAGATCCTTCAGTTTGTGACTGTATCTTATTTGGGAAGGAATGGAGCAGGTTAGCCCACTTTTCACAAAAAAGGCATAAAATTTTTGCAGCCATCCTTCC
>NW_009216149.1:31807-33321 GCF_000690835.1 Fulmarus glacialis | reverse complement strand
CTGCTGAGCAGAGGTACTTTTTTTGTATGAGTATTAATTAATCTTCACAGCATCCAGTGATAAGTAGAAAGGTCTGACATCTCTGAGAGATGGAGAGGTAAAGAGGTGAAATTGCTTTCCAATGGGCATGGAGAGAGTAAGAATCATTGTGAAAAGCATGCACTCAGCATAGAGCGCCTTGCAACAAATAATTCTGTAGTAACAAATCTTTGTTAGTTCATTTTCTGAATATAGGAATTCACTGATAAAGGTGTGACTTTCTTGCCAAAACAGTTTGAAATATAATTACCCTATCATTTGATCTATGCAAAAAAGAGCTACAGCTTTTAAAAGCTTCTTCAGCTTTTAAAATGAATCCCAATTTTCATTCACACACAGACCTCCTGACCCTGAAATGCTTCTTGTTTCCACTAGGGAATAACCACATTTTTGGTTTCCATACTGACACCTTGCTTTTTCTTTTAAATGAAGGAACTGAAAATGAAAAAATAAATGGGATAATTCTCAGATACCATCTCTTTTTGTCTGAAAGCAACAGCATTTCCACCAGGGAAGGGACAGAACAAGAATTTAAACAGTTCTGGAAGATTTCAGGTTAGGAGGGGAAGCTGTCAAAGTTAATCATCTACAAATCACTGTTGAAGAAATTATTCCTCCCCTGAAACATCAACAAAGAAGACAAGTTGAGGGCAGACCTAGTTCCAGGCAATTTATAGGAATGCTTGAGTTGCCTGACCCTCACAATTTAAGCATTGAATTGTAAATTGTGTATCCAGCCACTTGAGTAGGACCCAGAATTTTGAACCTGTGAGTAACCTACTTTAAAAATATCCTTTGCAATAGTGCTCTTAAGGGAAATACACAGAAGTGATGCAGGAAATACAGCTGAGATAAATGCTTTGGAATATTTTCAGACTAGTTGTTATATGCATATTCCTGAACTGCGGAGGTTGTGTAACTTCCAATGTAAGCTCCATGACTATGGGACAATCTGGGGACATTTTATGTAGAGTTTAAGCTGCCATATAGTTTCCTGAAGGTGAAGGATAGATTGTGCTTCTCAAACTTTCAGAACAGGCAATCTGATTTGGTCATAGCAAAATGCTCTGAGAATGGTCCGCAAGGTGAGACAAACAACCAGAACTGGGTGGCACCACCCAGGAAACCTTCCACACCAGAAGGTTTTCCCCTGAGCCAGAGGGGAAATGCAAAAACTGATTGTGTGGCTCGGCCTTGCCCTTGCTGAGGATCTGCGCTATTCATTTTGCTGCTTAGCAGAAGTATCTTTTGGGGTTCTTTGTACCCATGAAAAGGAAGAAAAAAAACTTAGAAAGGGCTGTAGATCTGGACCATGGCCATCAACTGCTACTGTTCTCTTTTTAACATCACGAATGGCCTAAATATAGGAAGGAAGATTCCTGCAGAAAAATGTCCTCACTGATTGTTGTGGTTTAACCCCAGCCGGCAACTAAGCCCCACCCAGCTGCTCGCTCACTCCCTCCCGGTGGGAGGGG
>NW_009216149.1:0-31657 GCF_000690835.1 Fulmarus glacialis | reverse complement strand
CATCTCCAGGAAATCAGGGCTCCATCACACGTAACGGTGACTTGGGAAGACAAACGCCATCACTCTGAAAGTCCCTCCTTCCTTCTTCTTCCCCCAGCTTTATATGCTGAGCATGACGTCATATGGTGTGGAACATCCCTTTGGTCAGTTGGGGTCAGCTGTCCCGGCTGTGTCCCCTCCCAGCTTCTTGTGCACCCCCAGCCTCCTCGCGGGTGGGGTGGGGTGAGGAGCAGAGAAGGCCTTGACTCTGTGTAAGCACTGCTCAGCAGTAACGAAAACATCCCTGTGTTATCAACACTGTTTCCAGCCCAAATCCAAAACACAGCCCCATACTAGCTACTATGAAGAAAATTAACTCTATCCCAGCCAAAACCAGCACACTGATAAGCACTGAGGATTAGCATATAACTTATTTCTTTAGTATATACACAAAGCTATAAGAAATCAGAGGCAATTTCTGAACCATGATCTCATGGGAAACCAAGTGTCAGGACCAAAGTATTTAAGGAATCTGAAGAACCTGTTCTTTAGGAGAATGCTAACAAGTGGCCATTTTTGTCCTGATTAAGTCTTTCTAATAGTATTATTACAAGAGCCAGCAAATATTTTTTTTCCTTAAAAGTATAAACTAAAGTAAGTAGGGTAGAATATGATCATAAGTAGCTTCCACTAGCATTTGGTAAAGAAGGTTTCCTGCCATGCTTACTTGGGAGCTGAAATGTTATCCCAATAAAGGTCAGCTAGACAATTTCTGAGGGTGAGAGGCTGATTTAAACAGTGAACCTAATATAGGGATGTGGAGTCTATCACAAGCCACAGTAGTGGAGGAATTTCCAAAGGACTAATTGTTAGTCATCCATCACTCCTGGCACCTTTGGTACTCTTAGAGCATTTCATTGCAACCAAGTTACAATTCACAAAACAAGTGAATATGTCTTGCACTTTTGTTCTACGAGGAAAATAGCGTGAAATAGCAACTAAATTCAGTGCCAGCCCTGAACTGAATCAGAGAGTATATATTTTACAGTTTCAGACGTGTGTAGCTGTCATTACAATTAGATAATGCTAGCCTCTGAGAAGGAAACCATTGATTTTTAGCAAGGCCAGATGCTCTATAGTGAATAGTCATTTTGAGGAAGAAGGACTGCAGTGAAAGCTTACAGATTTAGCTCAGAAAGTTCTAAGAGTTCAACTGTTGCTTGCAGAAATCTAGATTGGGAATCAGCAAAGAGTTATTTCAGTGTATTAAACCTGTAGTTTTAAACACAAAATATTTACCTCAAGCATTGCAGAGATGAAAAGAGAGGAGCTTCTCTTTAGAGGCCTCTGCAAACTCTCATGCAATTTAGAAAAGATTACAGTATTTTGATCATAAAATTGACAGTCTGGAAAATAGATTATGACATTCAAACCGCATGCTAAATAAAGACCACCACAGAAGTTCAAAGGCAAAAACATTGTTTTATAACCAACTGATTATTTAAAAGCTGGGAAGAAAATGCCTTTATATTTCAATGAGCTCACACAGATTGTCTCAGCCAAAACCCGTGAAAAATACTCAGTAAAGGAAGTACCATTGCATGTGCTGAGAATCCTGGAAAATTCTCCTGGCAACAGGATTCATTCATTTACTTCCCAGAAATCAGCTTTAGAGACATTAAAGAAACAACTTACTACAAAATCCCACTGATGTTTTTAAGCTTCAAATAAGACTGATTGAGAGAAAGAATAAGTATCTTGGAAGGGGAAAAGATGAAAACTTTTCGTATATCCAACTGGGCTCATGATTTACCATTACCTCAAAACTGATCTTTTCAATGCTGCAAGGGACTGAATACCCCTAACTTAATTTACTGGAAACAAAAAGAAAATGTGTAGAGTTATTTTCTTTATTTTAAAAGTCCAACTAGCTTCAGGGAAGATACTTGATAAAGAGGCCCTAAACTTTCAGATGTAGCCAGACAGAGATTTCTCCACTATGGAGGAAGATGACAAATGGCAAAAGGCAGTATAGTCAGGTCTGTGATGTTGGCCCACTTGTGTGGGCGTGCCTGGAGCATGGCTTCATGGCTCCCGTGAACCTCTATCCCTTTTTGACCCCAGCCAGGTGGCCCAGATTAAACCCATGTGTACTTTTGATGAATAATGTCAGATTTGATTCTGGTTTTTGTTGAAACCAGATTTGCTGTATTTGAACCTAATGTATGGAATACAATACTACTGAGTATGAGAAGGACACAAACTGACCACCCTGCTTCTACCTGTGAGAGCTCCCAAGCACTGTCACCTTCATACCTACTTTCCAGCAGGAGATCTGGTGGTAGTCATCACTCTGAAATTTGAATTTCTGCACAACTGGCCAGACTGGAGTGTTTTAAGTGAGCCAAATGATACGTAATGGATAATGATCATTATGAATTTGGTTCCCTTTCTGGTACATGACTTTCTGAATGCTGACACAGATTTTCAGAGAATGCGTTTATTTGGGCCATCTCCTCAGCTGATCTCAGGCAACAGAGCTTGTTGAAGTTGATGATGCTAAGTTAATATATATCAACAAAGGATCCTGGCTTAGGATTTTTTTAGATGCTACATAATACTTTTAACTCATTTTTTATTTGGAACCACATAGGTTCAATCTCTTCCAAAGCGATGTTTCTGGACGGTGCTTTACAGTTTTTTATATCCCTCTGTTTTGTTTTTTTTCTAGGCTTTTGAAAAAGGAAGAAAATTTTATTTTTATCCCTCGTTCCCGTGAAGAGCTTCCAGAAAACTTTCCAAAGGAAATTCCTGGGATCTGTTACTTCCTTGAGGTCAGAAGTGGTCAGAAGCCACCAAAACCCTCCATCACATCTGCCAGAGTGAGAAAGGTTTCTTACAACATTGGCACCATGTTCCTCCGGGAGACTAGCCTATGAGGCCTGCTGCAGATCAAAGACTCGTCAAAAAAGCACAAACCCAGAACTGGGTCATGACAGGGGAGTTGGAGGTTCTTTCTATTTCACTGCCTTGTTCTGAACAAGCAGTAAAAGCTCCATGTAATGTCAGGCAATAATAATTTTAAAAGGTGGGTGACTGCTGTCAGTAAACAAAGTGGAGATAGGGAAAAAAAAATAAACAATGTACTTCCACTTCCAGAGGAATTTCTTTCATAAAGTTCAGTCTGGCCCCTCTATGACAAACAACAACAAACAAAACAAAAAAACTCCCAACTCTCAAATTAGAGGTTGGTTTTGTTTTGTGCAGAAAGGATGATGGTTCTCTGTAGATTTGCACCAGCTAAGCAGAATTGAGAGTCAGTTCTGATTATGCATTCCTACATTTAATGTGTTCTTCAGTAAGGTAATGATGTTTTTTAACTTTATGAACAAACATTTCATACATATACTGTAGACCTGTTGTAACCTTCCTGGCAGGAGGAATTATAATTCAATACAAATATTGTAGGAATTTTACCTATTTTTATACATATTTCACTTTCTGGATAATTACATTCCACATACTGTAAGCTGAGTGAGCTTAGATAGCTTTTCAGAAGAAGCTACTGTATATTTCATACCTTCTACCTATCAAACCTTATTGTTATACAAGTGGGAAGTCATTTTTTGACTTTTTTGGCAACAAAAATATCAATATTTTACAGTAAAAAACACTTTGGTAAATCTCTTTACCTGATGTTTATGCTAAAGCTTTAGATGAGCATTGTCTTGCTTATATAAAATAATGTTCAGTATTTGTCCTACAGTGCTGTATGTCCAATCCTTCCAGGACAATGCAAACAAAGTGTAGAAGATCAATGTGTTGACAAACAGAAAAGTTCTGTTCAGTGGGGCTTGTTTCCCACTAAATTATCAGCCAAACTGATCTTTGGTAGAAGTCCTGGACTTTTTGGAAAAAAAATTGATCTTGTGAAAACTTATTCTGAGGAATTCCAGCAGACACTGGAAGCTCTCTGGATACTGGTTTTCCACATTTTTTTAATAGGACTTGTGCTCCTACTCCAGTTTGGCTATTGAAAATCTGTTATTAATGATGCTCATCTGGAAATTTCCTCTATTGCTGGATTGGCTGAAAGGTCTCCTGCATTATCTAATGTACACTAAAAAAAACACTGAACAGGGGAAAGCAATACTTTCCCAAGTTTAATGCAAATGGCAGTTCAAGATTTAGATGAGTCCGTGTCAATTTTTAAAAAAAAGGCCAATTCTTTGTTGTTGAAAATTAATATAGCTTTATTGTCTTCAATGAATCCAATTGGAACAAGATGTGGATCTGTCCCCTAATAGGCACATTTGCAGGCATTGTTTATTTCTCAGGTTTTCCTTTTCAAAAATAATGGCAGTCAGTTTTCCTCTGCAGGTGTACTTCCTTAAGGGTCGTGCTGAAGTGGGCTGATGTTGTTCTGCTCTTGCAGATTGTTAGTTAACACTTGTACAGTGATTCCGAAGCAGCTTAGCTTTACATGGGCCTGATCAAAGCTCACTGAAATCAAAGATACGACCCTCAACAGCACTAAGAGGTGTGAGAAACTCTGCATTTCTATAATTCAGACCAGAAATTAGAGTTTACTTATGGGTTTAGTAGTAGTAACTTGAGGCACCTTTTGAAAATAAGTGAATAACTTTCACCACATGTCAAAATTATGCAGTTAGATCTTCCTGTCGAGGGAATGACAGTGCTGTATTTCTCCCCTTCGACCAATAGCCCATGTTAGAGTGGAAACAAATCAGTGTGGCACTGCTAGCCTGTGCTGAACATGTTTCATGTTTCCTTTCCATGAAGCCTTTCTGGATGAGAAGGGACTATCTTGAACCTATTGAGACTTCAGCATGTAGAGGACATCGGAACTTATTATGCAAGTGTGGTTTTTTCCTTGCCTGAAGAGGGTAGATGTATGGGGATTAGCCCTGAAACTTACTTAAATGGAAATTCCCTCACTTTCTAGAGGAACACAGATGTTAAAGATTTCTTCCATTGGTATTAGAGCATCCTTGGGATTGGAGGAGTTAATCTTTTATCTGTCTTTTATCTGATAAACAGCATCTGCAGCTCTACTGCCTATCTGAGAAATGACTTAACAAAGACTGTTTGAACTTGAGGTTGCAGAATTTCCATCCAAACTACAGATCTGAGAATTTTCTGCATGGAATGACAAGTTTTAGCCTATAGCCATTAGTTTGCACATAGACAGGATGTAGCATGCATTTTTTTCCTGGGAACACCAGTGAGACATGCAAGAATCATAAATGGAGCAGAGTTCATGTTTCACAACTGGAAGAGGAACACCACTTCCTAGCTAATAAAGTTGTGGTTTTGATGTCATTACCTAGTTCCCTAGAGTGAAAATTTTCAAATAGCTATCAATAGATTGAGATTTCATTCTGACTTTACTGGCACATCCTCATTGTTCAGTAAGTGCTGATGTCAGAGTACCAATCTTTCTGGCCAAACTCTTTTTCTCTTCTCACCACCCGTAGTCCTCTGTGAAAAGAACAAACATAGAGGTTCAGACGAAAAGCTTGTAGCTCAATAACCTGTCTCTCACAGTTGCCAATAGGAAATGTCTAGGTTAATTCTGTGGCTGATCTTGGTAGATCTATGGAAACATTTTCATGAGAAATGATGGATGAATGCTAGTTCTACTAGCAAATTGGAGAAGCAATCTAAAAAACTTCGTATCACCATCCTCATCCTCTCAAGTGACATTTTATTCTATAAGGAAATTTATAATTGCAGAGATCAGTGCAAAAACTGAAAATTGGTGTCAGCATCACCATGGAGACAATGACAGTGTTTGCAAATAAATCATCTAGCTCCCCAAACTAGAGTATATTTACTGTATAAGAATATACAGTCTCTGCTTTTTATAAGCTTGTGTAAAGGTAACGTGTCCAGAACTTCCGCACTGATGCCAAGTATTGTGTTATTTGTTTCTGTGTTATCACAAGAGAAGTTAATAAAGAAGTGTGGGCTCTCTAGGGACATTTTTCTATCTCAGTGTGAGAAAAGTGTAAAACAAATTCTCAGCACTCTTTAACTTAGTAGTTGCATCTGTTGCCTTTAATATTAGGTTGCAAGTTCATTTTGTTGGACACCTTTATGAAGTGAAATGAAATTTATTATCAAGGTTGATGCTCAAGCTTGATATCAAGGTGAATTCAATTAGATGGTAGTCAAACTCAGCGTTTCTTCAACAACACTTCATTTTAATGATAGGGAAACCTTTTTCATTTGCCTGGCATTGTCTTCATAAATAAAAAGGTGCTCAGAGTTTTTATACCTTGGGATGATGAAGTGGAGAGGTTAGAGGTGCTGAAATGGAGGCAGAAATCATATACTATAGTTGGAATTTTCTTCTAATATTTTCCTTCCTATAAAACATAATCTTTAGTTTGTCTGATTAAGAATTTACACACTTGTGTTTCTTGACATAGCTGCAAGTAGCAACATCTGCTGTCTTGAGTTTCTGCACGAAACAAATCCACCCTCTCTGAAGATAGAGGGAGAAGAGCTATTGCATATTGCCTGTACAGGGAAAGGAAGGATGATGTGAGGACCCTAGCTGGGGTCATTGGTGTCTTTGCCACAAACTTGTTCTGTGCAGCTTCCCTCTGCTCCAGGCTCAGAGGGACCAGAGACCATGGACTGACCACAGAGGCAGACACAGCGGCCAACTTCTTGTACAAGTCATGAGTTCTAAGTAAACAGAGGCAACAGTCATTCCCCCAGAGCACTTTTTACAGATCTTGTGTCAGACTTTCCGATCTGCTTGAAGCTCCCCATCACACAGTCTCTTCTGTGATGCAGTGCATAGAGGTCAGGAACTCAGAGTAAGAAGGAAGTAGTGATGGAGGTGGTAAAGTGGTGGATAAATTTTGTTCTACATCACTCTGGTAATATCTGCCATTCAAAGACAAAAGCATGGGAGAATTGCTGCTAAGCCAGGACTCTCGAAGTGTGGTTTTCTTGCAGAATCCCGCAGAATATTTCTTTTTAATTCCAAAAAGCCAATAGTCATTAACTGTGGTTGTGGTTTTGGCTTCACTGCTCATTCCCACATCCAGTTTCAGATCTGAGTCTGTTTCAAAAGGCATTTTGGAGTCTGGAAACATGCCTCTGCAAACAGAAAACCAAAGCTTTTAAAACCTTGGAAATCATCTGTGGGAATTGCCTGTTCTGAAGAAGAAATCCTTGCAGTTGAGTCATTAGCAGGTCCTACTGCAGTTCATGTGTGTGCATATGCCATTTCACAATGCTATCTCCTCCTGTGCTTACAGTGTTCCCCACCAACCCCAGCAGAGATATCAGGTGTATAACCACCTTTTCTGTTTTCCATTAACATCCCTCTTTCACTTTTTCTGTATAAAGCAAGCAGTGCAGAACCGTGACGTTGCATGCATTTACAAGTATCATAGCACTGCACTAAGGCTTAAACTCTGCTAACCGTTTTCACATTGTGTATTTCTTCCTCTGAATAGATCCTTCTCCCAGACAATTTACAAATGAAGGAAAAAAATACCACCCAAAACTGCTGTGTGGAATTGCAAATGAGTATGAAACCTGCATCAGTTGTTGGGGCTGGACAGCTGCCACAGATTCTTCAGCTGCCACAAGCTGTCACACCTGCATGCTTCAGGCAAACTGTCCTGCCAAGAAGTCTGTAATCTAACAGCAGCATCGCAAACTTATGGCATTTTCTGGGTTTTCCTCTTCCAGTCTCAGGCCACTGCCTCACCTCTGCTGAGTGCTCAGAGCTCACTGAGGAGAGCTAATTCCCTGTCCTAATGCAGTCTCAGAGCTTCTGGCTTTGTTTTTGGGTTCTGGTGATCTTTTGCAAAATTATGCATGTGTAATATTGGAAATAGCAACATGCTTAAATTAGCAACAAAACAAGAAGCATAAAAAAGCTTGTCAAACTCAGAAACAGTTGGTTTCCTTCCTTCAAGGTAATACATTATTCATAGCACTTTACTGGGATTGAGGGTGCCAGTGACAGTAGAGGCTGTGGATGAATTGAGGATGCTGAGTGTGCAGGAGACTTGACAGGCAGGAGTTGATCGGCTCCTGCTACTGTTCATAATTCCATCACCTTGCATGCTATTTCCTGCTCCCGGTCAGGCTTCTGTTCTTCAAAAGACCTCCACTTTCCTTCCTTTAGTACCCTGTATGTGACATAGATAATGAGCAATTCCTATTATTGGTGTTATTAGCATCTGTTGTTCACATGGCTGCTTATACCTAAAGAATAACTGGGATTAAAGGGCTGATCTTACTCCCCTTTGCAGCAAAGGCAAAGCTGCTACAGTGAACACGGCAGGCACTCACATCCTTAGGGAGGGAGAAGACCGCAGTGCAAGTTGTCACTGGTGGATTCAGGTGGAGAAGTCAGTACATTAACAGTCCATGGCATGTTTTTAGCTTTCCCAAGCACTAAATTTATCCGTGCAGCTAGGAGTTACTCCTTAACAATGTTATTAATTTGCAATGCATGAGCAGCCTTACAACAAAAATCTGTAAACTGTTTAACCTCATATACATGACTGATCTTTTGTGGCTTGGCTATTAATCATGCATGAAAGCAAGCAAAACAGTGAAATTGGGGAATGTAACAATTCAGTCATAGGCGACAGATCATTCACCTCTGCAGATGCTTACTTGTTCCTGTGGCTTAGAAAGGTTGACCTCCAGTTATCTGTCGTCCAGGTTAGTATCACTGCATCACTATAGCAACAAAATGGCCTCTGAAAAACAGCATGAGGCATCTCAGTCTGCTTTCCTATGGGCTGGGGTTCACATTAGAGAGGCCAATACAGTAAGTGATGCAAAGTGGCAACTTTGCTGGCAGCCTTAACAAAAGAATCAGTGGAGGCAGATGTTAAACTGGGTGTTTGCTCCTGGGATTTTAGTTTCCAAAGGCAGAGTGAGGCTGAACATGTTTTATTTTGGACAAAAAGAGAAGACACAGGATTTCAGAGAAACAAGTGTCTTCCCTGCTTTATGGCTAGCAGGAAGGCAGCGGAAAGGGCCAGGAACACGCTGGCTGCCTCGGCTGCAGCACTGCTCGCTTCTGCCTTCAGCTCTCTGGCCCACTTCGGCTTTAGCATTCCAAGAATCAAGTTTCCTCTGAAGACTGGGGCACAGGTAAGTGCTTCAGGCACTTGTCCCCTCTGCTCTAGACACAGCATGAGGCTGCCTAAATCACTAGTATGCTTAACTTTCTCAGGTGACCACAGATGGCGAACTTAGACTAACATCTATTTTTTAAGATGGCCAAGATAAGTGAGATTGATCCCACCGGATTAAGCTCTTTCCAGCCCAAGTGCTGTGTCTCAAATCTTTTAGTCTATGCTACTTTTCAGAGTTTTGCATTGGCCAAAATAAATTGAATCCAACTACGTGGCAGAGGGATAGATAAGCATATTCCAGGATAAATAAAGGTTTGGTATGGTAGCCATGGTGAGTGTCAAGGACAGGGGCTACTGCAGTTCTGGAAGTCTCTTCCTTCTGATGTCTGAACCCTTTACATCTGATATCAGCACCACCAATCACAATTCCTGGATAACATTAGGACTGTGATTTAGAAAAGCTTTTGAGCTTTGAGCTCCTAGCCCAATTAACCTTTGTGCCATCTTCACATATATAAACCTTGGTTTACTACAGTCATCCTGTAGTAAAGATGGTAATAAAATATATAAATTCTAAAGAGCAGAGAGATAGTTGCCAGGTTATCATTGACACACATTTTTTGTGCCTTTGTGATTTTGTAGGCCCAAAATTAACTTTCCATTAGCAGAAGGTCTCACATTGAGCTACTTGTTTTCTAGATAATTATTCCCTAGCAATACTCTCTAATGACTACTCTTGAAGCAATAAGTAAAGCCATGCTAATGTATTCTGTGTAGATTCTTGTATAACGCCTATCACGTTAACAAACTGCCTTTTAGCAGAACATTAAATGACAGAATAACACCCTGTCATGTATTGTTTGTCCTTCCGTCCTCTTCCCCAGGGGAGAAGAGTATGTAGTGGAATCATGTGATTTTGTGAGGTGGTGTCTTTTTGATAGTTTTCTACAAATGTATGTTTCTACTTACTTAAATAAGGAAGAGCAAAATCAGAACTATAGACTAGAATTAAAAAAGAGTTTTAGTTGTAAACAGAGTATTTTAAAGATTTCCCAGTGAGTAAGACTTGTCTCCCATCGTAGAAACAACCGTACCAGTAATATATTTAAGAAATACCCAGGAATGATAAATATGAGCAATAAAACAGGCAGGTATATATAATGGATAACTTCTGCTTTATACACAACAATAAATAGATGCTAAAACTGACTAATACCCAGAGAGGAGGAATACTGTTTAATCTATTTTGGCATTTGTTTATTACCAGTATACCTCTAAGGTATTATTTTTTCCTTCCCTAATGAGACTGGAACATACTGTTAAATCAGTATCAGAGTTTCTGAGCTTATTGCAGAAGAACATGGTTAGGAATAAATAACTATCAAGGAGAGTTTTTTTAAAGTGAGCCATTGCTTGAGAGAACAGATCATATGGAAAAGAGAAAAGCGGTGTGGACATGTATATTTATTTTAAAAGTTTCTATGGCATTTCTGATTTGTCAAAATCTTTCTGAAACTTTATGCTTGAAGCACATCTGCCTGGTTCAGGTTATTTGCATTTGCTAAGAAGGAGGAGGTAAAATTTTCAAAGTCACCTAAAGGACATACTTCTCAATCCCATTTTCTCTGTTTAAACACAACCTCTTTCTGAAGGTTGAACCTAACTTTGCTGAACGATCCTGAGGTTCTGAATGCCTAAATCAGTTTTGGAAATGTGGGTTATAAATCCATATAATTTATGTTCCTTTGAAATGTTGTTCATATTGATGTATGAAAGCAAATTCTAAATATCCAACCAGCAGCAAAGGGCCATTTTCCTAGTACTAACCTGTGCTGGATGATGAAATGCGGAATTGTTTCTAATCTGTGCAGTTTTTTACACCTTTTTGCAAGGTGATGCTTCCAGATGTGTTGCTGTGAGCATATGAATGCTCTGGTCTGGGATGAGGCTTGTTACCCACCTTTCTAATGTTCTGAGTGATCCTAAGGGAGAAAGCACTGCCCAGCCATCTCCATCCAATTTAGCTCATCAACTGAGGGAGTGTTAAGCTGAGTCTAAGATTTACTTTTTTATTACATCTCTAAGTCAAGTCCCACGTGCTTGCCGGTGTTTAAGTGTGTAAGCATTCCTCTACAGAAACTTCTCACGGGTCCTGCAAAGTGTATAGGTAAGCAGCCAACAAAGAGAAAGCATGCAAAGAAAGTGAAGTTTGTGTGTAGGAGAGAGCTGCTGTGCATAGATGTGTGCTGATTCTGATTTGTGTATTTGGAAGTTGGATATTCTGGGTATGATGCAAAATGCATGAAAGTGCTGTATATAATGTCATGAACTCTCAAGGCATTAGGATGAGTTTTAGAGTCCATAATCCTTAGACTTCTAATGGAATTGCATGAGAAGTGCACTATTTTAGGAGGAAGGAAAGTTGCTTTGTATTTTAAATAAGAGTTGAATCTCTAGATGCAGAGAAATATTGTGTGGAAAAAAGAAAGTCTAAAAATTCTAAATGCAAAATGCAAAGTAGAATGTCCCTGTATCATCTGACTTTTCTGGAGGTAGGACTCAGAATTCCTCTGAATTCGATACTGAATGCAAAACTAGATGTGAAACATTACAAGTGAGGTACTTTGCCAACTGATAGAAATTTGGAGGTGACAGTAAGAATGCCTTTTAAAAACTATGTAGGGATACAGTACTTAAATGTTAGCACTTTAAAAAAGTGGAAGCTCTTCTGCTTTGTAAGTAAATATTGTTTAGAAATGCCTGAACTGAAAGAAAGCCTGGAAGACTGTCGTATCATAACAAAAAGATACAAAGTCTATGACATAATCTTAGTTCACACCATTCCTTCAGAAACAGTCCTATACATGGAGTTTTCAAAAGCATGTTCAACCAACAGTTGTTTACAGTTAATTTCAAAGAGAGCAGTATTTCACCAAGCACCTTCTGCAAAAATGCCAAGCAGATCATGTTAGGTAAGACATAGATTTAACTCAGTTGGTTTAGAGTGTATTAAGACATACACCGCCCCCCAATGTGAGGCTTTAAATGTGCTTCCTAACATGTGTCAGCATTGTGCCTTTTACTGAAGTGTAAGGAAAGCCCAGTCTGGACAAAATTCCCATCCCAATACATGGCATTTATATTGCCTCGCTAGAAAACTAGCAGTTCACTAAGTTGCAGCCATTAACGTCTTTGATGCTGGAATATTGCTTATTATTCTTATGTCTCACTCTGCCCAAGTTGCACTGGGACCCATTATGCTCTAGAGTACCAAGGAGTTTGGCAATTGCTGTAAGATTGAGTGAAATTCAGCTAACCTAAACTTAGGTATTTAAAAATTATGTCTGGTCTGAGCTAGTCAAGTCAGCTCCCTCTGCAGCCAGTGCAGACATCTCAAAGAATGATGCTTCCTGGTTAAAGTGTTTAGGATGAGATAAATCACTGCCTCTCTCCCCAGTGACTACAGTGCGGAGGACTAGTTCAGATTAGCTGCCATACTGTAGGTAAGATGAATTGCACTGCTGATAAGAATGAGAGGATGTAATAGGGTAGAACAGCAAATATCCAAGGAAAGAAACACATCAGGGGCAGGGGCCAGGCTGCAACCAGAGATTCAAAGGGTTGTGGTGGTAAAATTATTAATATTTAAGATTTGAGAAGTCTGGCTAAGAGGTTTATCCTAACTAAAAGAACATTCCTTTCAACTAAAAGCTAACAGTCTGTGATTGTTTCCAACTCCACTTCTGAGCTAAGATAATACTGGTGTGCCACTGCTATATGCTCCACCAAGAGCCATGTCTCCATATTGTCACGTTATTTACTGCTTGATTCCTTCTTAGAACAGTGGCAGTTAGCACACTCCTACTTAAGGAGTCCACCCCTCCCAGGGGTGGATACCTGGGTTTGTTAACGTTGAAATGATCGTTTCTCCTCTCCTCCTCCTTTTTTCTGAAACTGTATATAGGTTGGTCTCTGCAATCGCTTGGGAAAGAACAGGGGAGCAGAGGGGGACATGCTGGCCAAATGTTCTCTCACTACGATCATAGTTACTAAAGCTTCTGTCTGACCTGTCCTAAATTGTACTTGTGTTATTAGGCACTTGGAGTCCACAGATTCTCTGACAGGGTCTTGGGTCAGGCTGTGGACCAGAGGCAAGTGGGAAGGACCAGGGCTGCCACTCTACTATATTGCTCCCATACTTCTCTCTTCTGTTTGCAATTGCCATTCTGATCCTTAGACATCTGTGGCGATTTCCACTGCAGTCCTGGTTAGGGAGGCCGTGGGAAAATTCTTCTTGGGAAGAAGCAATAGTATGCAGTCTTCCACACTGTGAACTGTCACTCTCTCCAGAGAAAAGGAATTAGAAATGGTATTGTCCTCAAGAGCTGAGAAAACTTGCAAATTTTCCATGTACAGTAAACAGTTTCTATAATTACCAGGAAAACAAAACAGAGAGTCAAAGTTGTGCAGCAGGGGCATCCCATCTCATACACACTGCTGTGATAATGAAATCCAAACCCTGCAGAACTGTAGGCACATTATTCTCACTTGCTTTAAAGGTCAGCTAAGAAACTAATTTCTCAAATGGGCTCATAGCTCTGAGACAACGTAACACTAGTTGTTTCTTCCAACAAATTACAGTTGTCAGAGAAACTGGATTAGTAGCTCATGGAGCTAAAAATAGACATTATGCGCTTGCCAGAGAAGGATGAATTCAGTAACAGAGTTGAAGGTATATCAAAATATCATAACATCTGGAGAAAAAGCAACAAAAAAATGCTCAACTCAAAGAAAGTTACCCATAAATTACATTAAAAATAATCTGAATCACCAACTGGAAGAATGACAGGGTTTAATCTTGTTTCTGTTTTATTCGCCTTCCAGATCCACCTTGTGGTTGCTGCTTTATCAGCTGAATCAGTTTGGTCACAGTCCTTTCAAAGTCACGTACCTCAAGTTAGGCAGTGCAAGTCATTATGTTAAAGCCATTATTTGAATACTGAAAAAGAAGAGTCTTTGGCTTAACATTTTTATCTTCTTGCTGGGGGGGGAGATAATTTATCGCTAAATTTATTCAGCTGTAAAATAAAAACTAAACTCCCAAAGCCCAAATCTAATAAGAGAGCTACAGTGAAAGCAACTTTGCAAACTTCAGCATATCTTTACTAAAAAATGGATAATTATTTTTCATTACATCAAATATTTGCATTTTACAGAATACTCTTTTATGCTGTGATTTTGCAAATTTGTATTACTACTTGCTTGGACTTGAAAAAAAAAAAACACACACTTCTTTATTCTTCATTCTTCCTCAGTTATTTATTTTCTGTAGCAGAGCAGTTCCACCATACTGCGTATGACCTTGAAGGAGCAGCAGTCCACTGCAGATAGGGAGCCTCAGCCTGGCTGGTCAAGGGGAAAAGTTCTGCAAGGTACAGGCTGGTCTCAGCTGAAGACAGGGCTGGCAGTAGTTGCATGCAGTTGGTACTACAACTTAACTAGTTCTTTCACTTTTATGTTCAGAAGCAGACCTATGTATAGCTCAGGAATAATCTTCACTTTCTTTAGAAGTTCTTTCTGTAGTATGTGTCTTTTCTGTGTACCTTTTATAAAATCTCTGCATTTCAGATCTGAGGCATTGACAAGTGTAGGGCATAAATAACAACTTATGTCAGTGAATCAAATCACTGTGAAAAATATTTGTGTTTATGCTCGTTGTCTTCTAGATATTTTAGAACCTAGAGTCCTTCTTGCAAATTCTGTTCTTGCAGAAGCCTTTGGTCATCATTCTAAGAAAGGTCAAGAGTAATGTTGATTTTGGGATTTAATTAGCATCAATACCATTTATCTGGCATTCATTGTGTACCATTATTACTGCAGTATTAAGGTTCAGTTGTGAAAGGTTAAGGTTAAGGTTAAGTTGTGAAATAGAAATGTCAGGATAAGCAGCACCAGCAGTTATCTGCATTGCACATCCTACACATTATGCACACATTTCATGGCATACTTTGTATTTTATAGAACATAATATGTATTAAATATGTAGAAAAATAGTTAGGAATAAGAAATACAAAATATGTGGATACTGCCGTGTATGATAGCTATCTTGAGATATTATGGATATATTATCACCTACGCTTGGGATTGCTCTGAACGAAATCATGCATCTTTGGTATCCATCCTTGCTTTGGTGAGAGGCATGGTCATCATCATCCCTTTAGTTGTTAAAACTCAGTTACATTAGAGCCCAGAGATTAATAACACAGGAATGTTTCAGCCGATTATTGTAAGAGAACTAATCCTGTTTTTTTCTGAATGTGGTGGGCTCCACTGCTGGGACTGACTTTACATCCCTGCTTGGTTTTATTTTCACCTTTCCCAGTTTACTAACATTCTGTAGTTCCTCTTTGCAGGATTCCATAGTGTTTTCAAGAGGCTGTGTGTAGTCTCGTTGTGCAGTCTGCTGGTGCAACACACAAATGTTAAGCTGTTTCAGACCACCATCCTGGAGAGTCCAACCAATGTTTCACAGCCAGAAATAATCCCCTTATTCTCTTTGCCGCTTTGCTCTGTCCCTATGGCCAACTTTGGAGGAAGAACTGAATGCTACTAAAAATCTTCTGGTGGTTTATATTTGTTTCAGTGGGATAAATTCATGATTAGGATAAACTTTTGCAAAACAAGCTAGTGTTATTGGCATGAACTTCACAGCCTAAGCCCATCAAGTCATAGTTCAGTCTATTCCCAAAGCCTTTGAGAACAAATTGAACTTTGCATGCCGTATCTCGCCTAGAAGAACTGATAACAATTTTCCAGTTGTTTGTCACTATGATCCTCTCCAGTGAGGAGAGTCCACTATGACTCTCCCATCTGATGGAAAACCCATGAAATTCATGAAACCATGAATGGAAAATCTCATACTTCTGATACTTGTTTAAATCTTTCTTCCAGGAGCCTGTGCAATTCTGAAATTGGTGATTTAACTGGCAGTTCATTCAGGCTCATCTTTATTTCCTCTGCAGGTAACTCTAGAGGATGATTAATCTTCGATGCCTTAGAGTTGTATCTTTTGACTTTTCCCTTTGATTTCAGTATTGCCAAAGTAAAATCCGAGGGCTAATATCTGTCTAAGATGGTCACAAATAGCTCTAGTAACAGGGCCAGGCATACGTGAAGGTAAATTGTAGGTATGAGTAAAAAGCTTGGATTATTGTAGGAAGATGGATGTTCCCCTGTGTTCACGATGCTCAGTTTTAGGAGTGGGAATTTTTAGTAAGAGTTATGAGCCACATATTGGTGGTCTGTCATTTACTGAGAGCAGAACAAAGGGAAGGAGCAGTTCAGTGCAGTGCAGTTTTAATCTCATCTTATGAATGCTGAGAATTGCTGCTTGTCTTGTTTCAAACTTCTCTGTTTTGGATAAAAATACTTGGTACTCCTACAATGTGATTGACCACCTCAAAGTCTGCACTCCTGTAGAAATGGACCAATCTCCCCTGGGTGCAAATGCTTTTTGTGTAATTCTGTAATACTGTTTTAGTGTGTCCTACAAAGTTTCTCTGAAGAGATGTGGACTTCAGTTGTACAAGCATTCTGCACTAAGTAACAAGATTACAACCTTGCACTACCAACAAAGGACGCTTAGCATTAAAATAATATTGGATGTTATTAAATAATACTAGAGCTCTATCAGGGTTTAGAGCACTTTGATGTTTGTGAATTGAAGCAGTTTGTATAAAATTTCTTACAGATACGAGGATAATCTAATAAATGACAGTATTTCCATCTTAGTAATATGCAGAGGAGGTAAGGAGGTGTCCCTAAATATTTCTGTCAACTTAATGGTTAAGAGATTAATTTTAGTACTATGTGAATCTGAACATTATATTAAAACATCAGCCTGCAATCTACTGGGAAGGGATGTGGCAGGTTAGATCTTACTGTGAGCTAGCATGAACAGAAAAGCTCATCAAAGCATACAAGCCAAGATCTTTCCACACTGAAACCAAGGGAATAATTGCAAAATTGAGTCTGGTTACTTGTCCTAGCTGTTCAGCAAAGGAATCCACCTGCCAACAAAAGCAGAGTCCATACAAACTATCACATGCTGCATTTCACTTTTTTTATTGGGATTCATTTGGCAGACTTAGTGGTCTGGAAGTTACAGTAAGTACCTCTGCTTGAAAATTACTATTTCAGTTATGATCGCTTCCCCAAACCAACTGAATTTATTACTAACCAAAGACTTATCTACTTGAAAACAAAACAGTGAAGTTTGGTTCTCTCATTTATGTCTTTGACTGTGCGCAGTTGAAGTGCATAATATATGTACTAACCAGGCCTGTGTTGTGTCATTGAGTAAGAGTTATTCAAGGCCGCAGCACCAGTATAACACAGCAGAATTCAGTATTAATCCCTCTACGGGAACATAAGTCTATGTAATAAATTGATGTGCCATATCTGTAGGCCATGGGAAAATTGTGTGTGCAGTGAACTACATACGGTCTTAAAAGCTTTAACATTTGTACTGCTCTTCCTATAACAGAATGTATATCTTGATACCTGTGAGCCTATGAGCTTCTGAAAAAAAATGTAAGCTAAAGTTTATTCTTCTTGTTTTAAAATCACTGTTTTGTGAGTTACTGTTTACACAGGCCTCCCTACAGCAGGGGGTCTTTCTCCATGTGTGGGAAATGGAAAAGCAGATGCTATCTGTAAGTCCTGCAGGCTAGAGATCAGTGAATCTCCTCCTGATACGCCGCTTCTTTTTTCTAGCAAATGCAAACAGTGCCAATAGCCTGGGCCTTCTTTAGAAGAAACAAATAATTTGTTAAACCGCCTTTCAGCTTCTATTGATACTTCTTAATTTTCTCTTTCTGCCTTCTTTTGAGTAGGCTTTGGTGATATAATTCTTGCAAAGTGTACTTGAGGGCAAAGAGTTTGCCTTTTTTACCCTTCCTTTTTCCAAAGCCACTGAAGGCCTCAAACAAGAAGAAGAAACTTTATAAAACTCAAGCAGGCATGTTGTTAACAGATAGCAGAAGGATAAAACAACCTTCTAAGAGTATTCCAAATTACCTTTTAATGGCATGCCTGCACTGTGTTGTGACTTCACATCTTGCTTTCATAGTGTGACCTGCTTTAATGGTGTTTGTTATGATGAGGTTCTTTTAGTTTGTCCTAAAAAATTTTACTTGTTTGTCACCGTATTAGAAACATAAGGTACATTCTATAAGAAAAGCAATATACAATATACTATACATCATCTGTTTCAATGCCTCTAGTTTTAAGCTAGTATTCATATAAATGTTTATAATCAAAATACAGGTTTTATTGTTCTTCACAGGACCAAGCAAACAAGTTTTGCCTTGTCTAAATACTAACAGTTGTCTAAATATTAACAATAACATTTCTACTCAACAAATACTCTTTTCTCATGCTTCTAGTTAACTTGTGGTGGGCTCCATCCTACTCTGACTCCCCATTAATGCATTTGAAAGGGAAAAGTAATGAGCTATTTTAGTGCATGACCTTTGCGCAGTACCTGATTCATAAAGATAAATAGATCCAAAATCTCATTTATGAGTTATTAGTGATCAGCAAAACAACAAAAACCCTTTGAAGTTCAGCTGAGTAAGTTCTGAAGGTCTTGCATTGCTTACTCAGTTTCTCAGTTTCTTGAGTCATTATAAGAGACATATTTGATGAAGCCTTTGCCATGGACACTGGCACCAGCCTTCATCAGAGAGTCTTCTAATTTCTGCTTCCCCATTTTATCTGAAGTTTACTGTAATGGAGAAATTATCTGGATTTAAAAAAAAAAAAAATCATACAAGTTTCCTTCAAGTCAGTTCTCACTTATTTGACCTAGTCCTTTGGTAGGTAGCTCACATTAATTAATTTTTGTCATATTAGCAACACAATATCCAGAAAAAAATGTTTCTCCAGAGGAACTCCACTGAAGAACATTTTGTTCCTAACTGTAACCAGGATACCTCTGTTACATATTTCAGAGCTAAGTCACTGAAGAGGTGATCAAAGAAGACAGAACATTAAGACAAATCCAGAGATTTTACACACAAGAAATGTGTGTACTTAGTTGAAAAAAAAAGGTACAATAGGGAAGTTAGAAAGTTCTTTTTTTTCCTCATTAAACTTTGCTGGTACACTAACAGTTGCTCATAAAATATTTGTTTCTTCCCCCACATACTCTCATTTGAAGTCAATAGAGCTTCAAATAAAAAAAAAGTTACATTGTCATAAACATAGGTAATTCACTGGAAGTCATGGACAGAGCTTGGTTCTCTAAGCACTGCAATAACAGGATAAGAAATGTACCAGTTCAGTTACACTGCCAGGTGCTCAAGGTACCATCCAGACTGTGTTTGTTATTATTCTCTCATCCTTTAAAATGGCAAAAAAATTAGTTTAAGTCTGTGTCTTTGCACTATTTGAGTTCCTATATGTCGAGACTGCCTCTGGTAGTATGTTGCAAACTCGCCTTCCCATGCTACCACGTGGAAGAGTAGCTGCTTCATCACTTTTGTGATACCTTTTTCTGTCTGTCTGGAATTTTTTGACATCTCTTCAACCATGTCAGTAGCTCCGATTGGGCTGCCCGATGTCTGGAAATCCTGGATAAAAGGCCACACTAAACATGTGCAGAACAATTCTGTATCTCAGGTGGGAAGAGTTTTGTATGGATATGTTGGGTTTACTACTAGGGGCAGACCAGCTTTGCAAGTGCACTGGACTCATCTCACACGGTAGAGTTGCTGTGTTGTTACATTGCGCAGCTAGTGCAGACACATGGTCATGCATTTCAGTGTGGCAAATACTAAGGAAAAACATGGAAGTTGCAGCATTTGGAATTTGGCAGGAGTATGCGATTGGTACCACCTACTCTCTGTTGTTTCATGAGAACTATCTGGAACAATAAGAAAAGAAGAAAGGGAAAAAGGGAAGTGAGGGGAATTGTGAGGTAGAGCGCCTTTGAAGTGTTCTCTTAAACCTCCTCCTTTGCCATCACCACATGTGGAACTAACACCATTCAAATACAGTGGTCAACACTGATCATCCGTCTCACTGGAGTCATATCTGAGTTTCCACAGGTAAATTTTATACCAAGTAGCTATAATACTGCCATGGGGCAGGAGGTGGCTGTCCTTTTTAATAACGATTGTTAAAAGATTCATTGCTGAAATGGTCAATACCCAAATACCATGTTGGGACTTGGCAAGTAGGGTTCATTTTCCAGCAAGGTTTTATGGTAGGAACTTTGAATGTTATTGTGAATCAGGACTGATCTGTGGCGGTCCTAAGCCTTCACAAATAAGGCAGGTTATTACAGCACAGTCTGTCTGTCTGTAATTGTCAGTAACTGACAGTCTCTTGGTCAGTACTGCCATGCCAGAAACACGGTGTTCTGAACCACTGCAGACTTCCTACCTCCTGATAATCCTTGCAAAGCAAAACCATATGACTCCTATTATGGCTAATAGGAGTCTTTGTTTGGGCTAAAAATCTGCAAAGAGCATTGAAACCATATCCCACACTCCTTGCTGTACAAAACCATCAGTGGTCTGATTCTGCAAGTGTTATATTTGCTGGGTAACGCTCAGCCTGTAACAGAATCACAGTCGGGCACGTCGGTGTGTAATGCATTCCTGTAGGAACAAGACAGCACTTTCCCCTGACCTGCATTTGGATTTAAAGCTTAGTTACATGGGCCATTTAGGCTGCAGTCCTGCGCGTGCTCAGGTGAACAGGTAACTTAAAGGATGCGGGGGCCTCGTGCAAGGTATGCTTTGGCCAGGCCTTCTGCAAGCGTTGTGAGCAAGGGTGGCGGGACTGCGGCCATACCTCATCGGGTGGTTGTAGGTGGGAGTTGCACACCCAGTATCTAATGCAGCATTTCTTTTATCTAAGGACTTATTTTTCCATACGTTCTACACACATTCCTACATATTTTATGAATCAGGTCTGTGATGAATGTTTTGAACAATTTGTTTGCTGCAGTTTCATGGTGTTACTCTCTCTTCGGTTTGCAATGTAAATAATAATGTACATCTGCTATTTTATGATACAAATGCCATGTGAATTGCTTATTTTTAAAATGTTATAGCTCTGTTATGGTTTATTTACAATGCCATCTCACAGTATTGGTTTAATATACAATAAATCTGTATGGCATGAGTTAAATTGCTTATATTTTACAATGTCAAATATTTTTTTTTTCTTCTAAAATGACTACATTTCATCCTATGCAGTTTCATAAATGTTTCTTAAGTGGCTCATTATGTCTGGAAATATTGCTTCCTTTCCGGTAGTGCAGGCATAAGAACCAGTATTCCTGATCAAAATAATCAGATACATCATCTAGCAATTTCAGATTAGAAATATATGTACAAATACGTAAGCATTTATAGCTATTCAGAACATCTACTATATCTTCCTTGCTTTTCATGTAATGATACATTTTAATCATTTTGTATACTTTCTATTTGTAATTATTTGTGAGTCATACACAGTGTAAATAACATGTTTCATTATGCAAGATTTCTAGGTATTCAAGATTACAAAAAAGGTGAATTTGTATATGAAAAGAAATTGACAGTAGATTGGAATGACATAAAATAAAGTGGTGATGACTATGTTCTATTTATACTGTTCATTTCCAAATTGTCTGCTAAAGAAAAAAAACATTTCATTGCCCTTTAATGTCCAACCAGTTATTTACAGTATATTTACATCAATAAATCATGCAAAAGTCTATTAAAAGTCATGATGATTCTCTTTTTCTGTTGACAGCTTACCTATGGAGAGCAGAATTAAAATATTCTAAAACCCAATTCAATAGAAACAGTCCAGAAAGTCAATGAAGATATTTGTGGAAAAGAACCTCTTTTCAATCCTAGCTCTCAAACCTCACCTTATACCACAAATCCAAATTTATTGTTAACCAATTAACTAGTAAAATATGTTATAACAAAATGCTAGATGCTTAAATACAGATTGTGTATATCCCTTGATGTGTAAGCTTTGCTTTTCATGGACATTGCCGTGTAAAAACCTCACTAAAGCCTTTGTTCTTGACTGAACTTTAGGAGTTTTGAGACATAGCTGCTTAAGAAATTTAACAGATTGTTGGAAAGAAAATGTCTATTTCGGGTGATAGTATAACAGCTGATTTCTTCCAGTGATTGTTCAGTTCTCGGTTCTGGAGAACAACAGAGCAGAACCAGATTTCAGTCCTGGAGAACAGAGTTAGGAAACAGGTGACATTACAACGAAATGACAACACTAGCTCATTGCTACCAATGCAAGAACAAAGGCAGCTGGCACGCTGTATCGTCATCAGCCTTACCAATGCTGCTCGTGTTGCCCATTTTTCCATTCTTTCTTCATCTTTTCTGTATCCCCAACTGAGAACATGTCTCATTCTGCTCTGCTGTTTTTTTCCAGAAGACCATTAACTAGAATTGGTTGCAATATTTTTCTGTGGAATGTGTTACTGGGAGATAATGGAATTTCAATTAATTCAGCGTGTTGGCAGGGGAGTTTGATTCTGACATTTCGGTACCGAATGTGCTTGGCTTTTATGTGGCTAAAGCTAAAGCTAAGGAAGGTCTAACCTATCCTAAAATTTCAGGGACTTTTGCCCTTGCCACAGCTGGCTTTAAGCGTGGTGAACATTTTCCAAGAAAGAGACTGATAATTTGCTTATTCCTGTCTTCAAAATTATTCCAGAAAATTAATCCAGTTTAGATGGGAATTTGAATAACTCTGGTATGTGGGAGTCAGTTCTGATCTACAGTAGATTTGGGAATACTGTGTGTCAACCAGGAAATTATGATAAAGACAATTCTCAGAGTCTTTTTAGCTGGGAGAGTTACTCTTCTATTAACATAACACTGCATTTTGAGATCTCATTTTGTCCAAAAAAGCTCATTTATGTTACTGTATGAATGTAGGGAATGCCTTCAGCTTAACGTCCATATGCAGTCCAGATAATTCCAGCACAGAAGGATACAATAGGAGTAAAAAAAGGTACAGACAAGGACAACAACAATTATGAAAGCTGTTGCGTATCTTCCGGAAATTAAATAGGCAAGAATTGCCCAGGTTTGAAAAGACCTCTGATAAAGATCTCTGAATACTATGGTGAAAGGGGATAGAAAATGATTATTCTGTGTTTCTTACAATGCCAGAATTAGAGGACATTTAATGAGGTTACAGGCAGCAGATTAAAAACAAGTAATGCAAGAGAAAGTACTTTTTTTCAGCGTGTGTAATCAAATTGTGGCTCTCGGTGCCAACAGAACATTTCAGAGACTAAAATAGAAGCAATTAGAAAAGCTGATGGAGGGTAGATTCATCAGCTGATTTTAAACATGTTGAACTGCATGCTGTTGTCAGCTCAGGAAGCCACTAATCCTTTGTTGCAGGAGTCTGGGAGAGTGTCCTAGCCAGAGGTCTCGTAATACTTTTTTATGCTCTCCCTTGTGTAGCATTCCCTATGGATATTGTTGCAGACAAGTAGTTGGGTAGATGGATCTTTCAAGAAAAAGTCTGGGTTTATATTCTTATATGGGAGACACTGGAAGAGGAGAGTCCAGGATGATCTGCAGGTTGAGGGAAGAATGGGAGGAGGAGAATTTGAAAGTCATACCAGCACCAGGAGGAGATCGTGTAATGCACCGGGAACTTACTGTTAATACATGGAGTGGGCATCAGAGTTGGTCTGGGGGAGAAGAGGTGGGCTGTCTTCTGGGAACAAGCATAAAAGGTAAGGATTTTAGACTGAAAAAGATATTGTCTGGAGCAGGAAAGACCATCTGGTGATTCTTCATTGGGGAACAAATCAAAAAGGTAGATTTCTGCTGAAATGTCTCAGCACAAAAAAGTTTCATGTGATCTTTCACAGAATTTTCTCTATTCCTAGGAAAAAAAGAACATGTGGACCGAGCAAACAAATGAAGACCCAACGATGGGCCAAGATTAGTGTTATAAGAAAGACTTGGGGGTCTTTCATCATCTTGATGGGGAAAACACTCCGTCATGTGTTGACTTTACCCAAGTACCTGGAGCACAGGCATTGCGGGATTAAGTCTGAGACGTCGTTAGTAACAGCTTTAAGCAAAAAGGATTGTTTACGTTTTCTTACATGTAATATCCCTCCCTGATTTCAGTACAGAAGCTGAGAAAATTAGGTAATAGTACTGAATAAAGGAGCTATTCCTGTAGGTCTACACAGACAAATGATTTTCTCACTCTGTATATATGAGCATATCACATACTTTAATTCTGTTTTACTAGCCTCCTAAGATGTAGGCATGTGTGAGATGCACAGGCTAAGCGGAACAGAAGCTGAAGCTGAGGACCACTTTGATTCAATATTTTCATTAAAGACCTTAGTACAGAGGAGAAGAAATGATATCTGTTGATGGCACAAAACTGGGAGTTACTATCAACACAGCAAGAGCCAGATGAAATAACGGAAGAACCACATAAAATAAAAGTAGGATGAAAGGATAAGTAATGTGTGCCAGGATTAATTGCAGGTATTCCTGTAATAACTGGAAGCTCATAATTCAGAAATGACAGAGGAAGAAAAAGAGACAGAGGGTACTGACTGAGAAGTGTATGATTATAGCCACTAACGTCATATGAAAAAATCAAATGTAACCACAACAGACATGTTTCTGATAGATACAGGAAATATCACTGTCATTGCATAAGGTACTCGTGGGATCGTATCTGGAATACTGTGTGTAATTCTGATTATTTGCATTCAGGAAATTAGTATATTCCTGTGACTGACAGCAAGGTAAAACCTAAGGGAAATATAATTATTTAATTAACCTGTTTCTTTTCCAGTGGACCATGCATCTTTTAAAAAGCATATATAAAAAATATTTTAAGTGTGCCTGATGCAATAGTATGTCTTTGAGTAGAGAATATAGCACCATCAAAAAGTGCTCACATTGCTTGCTGCTCTGTTAGGCTCAGGAGGCAGAAAGTGATGCAGCTTGAGTATAGCCAAGAAGTAGAAAAGGCCGAGTTGCCATCTAGTATATCTCTCGACAGATCCAGGTTGTGATTCTCTGTACGTTTTCCTGTTTTATGTGGTGCTAGAATCAACAGGTGAAGGACTTCAGCCATTGCCTGTACTCCTGACTTTTCTTAAAAATGTGAGAAAGAAAGATAAATATCAATATTTGTGCAAGGGATCTTGGTTCAGCTTCCTAAACACAGACCTCTTCTGCATTTGAGATGCCCTAGTTCACCTTGCTTAGCCTCTAGCTCCTAAGTGGCCAAAGGACTTCTGTAGATCCTGGGCCATATTGACCAATGCCACATTGATCTCTTAGATGCCATAAAATGACACCGTGTTCGGGCAGCTGAATTAATTACATCATGCTGAGGTTATCGTTGATTTCCCAGACAAAAACATCACACTGTTTGAAGGGAAAACTAGCTAACCAGACTGAGACCAGAGGTCTTTTTTTTATCAGTGTACAAGATGAGTTTTACCAGAGTACATTCACAAATGATAAAATAAATCTTTGCATATGGTTCACAGAAATATTAAAAAAAGTTTGAATAATATACCTAAAATAGTAATATAATGATTTGAGTACTTGTAGGAGCAAGTAAAACAGAACTGTGATTTGATTTATTTCATTTGACCCTGAAAATGTCTCTTTAAGTCCATGGAAATAGACATAATATTATATAATTTGCATTTTTTCCTCCCATCTCAGTTATTTCTGCTAATACTTGTCCCTTGCTCTGGCTGTTATTTCTTGTATAACATGCTTTATTGTAATTACTTTCAGAAAATTGATATAATCCTACAGTGCACAGATCCAGATAGACTGCTTGTCCTATGGTGGCAGCGAAAGAACAAATACTGCTTTTATTTCAGTTGTCTGTCTGGAGCTGTCAGAGTTTATTACGCTGCACGGTGGTGTTCAGAAGCCCTTGCAGCGGTACAGGAAACCGAGTGCAATGCTCTTCAGCCAAAAAGACTCTTGATTATGTTATTGGCAATCTTCAGTTCCCTGTCACAAAGTCCTGTGACTGGCAGCATGTGGCTGGTCAGCTCTGAGTTTCATAAACCTTGGGTGGTCCCTCCGCAGTGACAGCAGCCTGGCGATGGGTCAGGTAAGAAGTAGACCTGTTGTCACCCACCTGAGTTGTTACAGGGCAGGTCATACAGGTTGTTACTGATATTATTTACTTGTTCCAATACACCTATAAATACTTCTTCCCAGTTTTGGGACTGAATATTACATATTTCTTTCTTTCTTTCTTTCTTTATTTTCTTTTTCTTTCCTTTCAGGTATTGGCCTTGGGAAATGCTAAGCTGGATAATGAGTTATGATAAAGTTCTTAAGCTTCATTTCTCACCTTTCCTTCTTGAGTGCTGGATGCCTTCACAGTTTCTGACCCATAGTCCAGTTCTTTCAGGTCTGAAGACACCAGGGTGTTAGAGCAGTTGATTTGATTTTCCATTTACATTACTAAGCACTCTATTATCAGAATACCAACAAGACGTCTTGTAGTAGATATCCCAGACTCTAATAGATTCTTCCCCCAAATGGACTCAGAGCTTCTCCAGCTCTCTCACTTAACACACAGAAACATTCAAAGATGCACAATGCATTGGGAGAATGCTCTGAAATGTCACACTGCTTCTTCTCCAACAGTAGAAACACCACCATCTAAGGAGAGAGAGCCCAGTTTGGAGTCAGAGCCTCATCTTCCTCTCATATTAGTACCTTTATCGATTGCAGGATGATCCCCTCTTCCATACTCGGAGTTGCCTCCTTCATTACAAACTTGTGGTCAGCTGGCAGTATTTGTAAAAGGATGTTTCATAAGAACTTCATATATTGCACCTGGCTATCATGATGAACAAGAGACTTCCTATTAAGATCTTTGACTATGTGTTCAAAACTGCAACTGTCATGTTTTGGATGACATGGATGCTTGTATTTTTACAGGTTATGTTAAGCCTTTGTTTTTATAAGCATATTAACAAATTGAGCTGTATTTTGTTCTTATTCTGTATTATTTCAACAGCATTGTTTCCAAATGAGATATTCTTAAAAGTGGTACATACGCAGCAAGTTCTCCATGGAAGAGTTTTAGGTCTTAATTTATAAAACCTTTAGTGTACTGAAGCTGTAGGCAATACAAATACTAAATATCTCCATTTCAGAGGACTTTAGAAGACACTGGGATGGCTGAAGTCTTCGAGAAGCTGACACAGTAAATCCTGGCTATGCAATGCAAACATGCAAATGTATCACATTTAAATTTGTGTGTGTGTGTGTGTGCGTGCGTTGTATTACATACAAGGCTTGCTTTATTGCTGATTATGTCTATCAACAAAGCAGTACACAGCTGAGTAATGATGTCTTCCAAGAATGATGCATGAAATCAGGCTTAAACTAGAATCTAGAACTAAGCTCAAATTGAAATGAGCACAAATCCATCTGAAATAGCAGTCTAGAAAAAAAATGGAAGATGGAAGAAGGAGGTGGAGTATAAGCTAGGCTAGGTAGAACTTCCTAAGGGCAAAAGAAGAAGAGAGATGCTGCTGTTACCTGTAGAAAACTGTTCAGAAATCTATTATGAGGAGGTGCCGAGCTTCTGTTTAAATCATGAAAGAATAATATTGCAGCCCATTATATAAATCTGCTGCTGAAAACCCATCAATAGCAGTAATAATAATCTTGAATTCCAGGATAAGCAGGGGTTTAAAATTAGCTTGAGCATTGGAGAGAGTAGTTTGTAAGGAGAAAAGAATTATCTCTTGATGTCTGTGCTGGCATTCAAGGGAGGAAGAAAATTTTCTCTGCCAGTAAAGAGAACATTATTGGTAGAAAAAGGAAGGATTATTCTTTGCTTTAGGCTCAGATTTATTTTATATTGGAATCAAGCAAAATTCTTCTCTATCTCAGAGAAAGCTATGAATTTCTCAGATACTCTGGAAAACCAAGACCTAATCAATTTTAATTGTATATAGCAGATCACTACCTCCAGGAAGTGTAATATAGATTAACTGTGAAACTTGGCTGAGTAAATGTCAGTGGCATAACTCATCTGTGACACTGGAAGTGTGTGGTAAATCAATATTGTCTTAATTACAGTTTCTTGAGGCAAATATAGAGTAGCCAGAGAAGGATGGCATATTTAGCTTTAGTGTAATTTATAAAAGCTTAACTAGTTCATTAATAAATTCATTGTCTGCAAGTGGTTAAAAAAAGACCACTCGAGGTTTTCCCATACTACTAATCTAACTAGGACATTCTTGGTGGAGACTGTGTAATGGGCTTTGGCCAGACCCACGAGTCGCCATGCTTAAGTGTTAACGTTGCAGAGACAGAGAGATCGTGGCATTAGTGTTCACCGTCCCTGTACATGGTCCAACAGCCACCTGCGGAGGGCGCAGGGGTACGTGGTTTGCAAAGTGCTGTCTCCCCTTCTCTTGGCCGCTGGAGTATATCTTTGTGGCCACCACTGTTCATCGTCACACGTCACATCCAAGTAGTGAATGAATTGCAATGGTTTCACAACGTGATTCGGCAGCAGAGAAAGCAACTCTTTTTGCACCACCTGAAGCACTTTCCTGACTACAAGTAACATGTTGATACGGGGTGGATGGTGCTGCTCCAGCGACTGTAGTGCCTGGAGCCAGCCAGCTGCTGGGGCAGCACCAGCACGGAAAGGGTGAGTGAGCCCATGGGCCTCCTGCCCAGGGCCTCAGAACAAGAGTGGCTGAAGAAATGAAGCAGATGTAGTGTGATGACAGGAAGGTTTCAGCACTGACTCTTATGCCAAGGGCTGGCGTGAGGGCAGACAGTTGCAAGCAACACGAGTAGCTGCCTTCAGCCAAGTCTTCACAACGTATTCACAACATGAACGCAACATGTCATGTTGCCTTTTTGAAACAGGCGATGCCAAGCCTCTTCTGGCTTTGTAGCACCTGGCAACACTGTTTGATCAATATCCCCATCCCTGAGGACAGCACAATTTCCTTGCAGAACAAAGCCTGTAAGAGAAAATGCTTGTTGAATCTTAAGAATGACCAGCTCATCTCCAATGGGAGCCTTCGCTAATGGCCACACATGGTGTTCACCTGCTGATGCGTGGCTTCACTGCACATTGCCATACACTTTGGCAGGGGCAGGCTGCTCTGTGCGGCACGGGGAACCGGGAGGCGGTCAGTGGTATGCAAGGGTGAAAGAGCAATCAGTGTCAAGGGAGGTAAATCCCCTACGGACTGCCACAGCCAATGGTGTGGGTATAACTTTGCCCCAGAGAGTGGGCAGGCAATGGGCTGTGGTGGCCCCTGCTCCTGGTCTTGTCACCCTGCGGTAGCTGTGGGCTGCTCCTAGTGCTTGTTTCTCCATGCGGGGAGCTACAGCCGGATTTTTTTTTTTTATTAATTTATCTGGTTTAGGGCTCTTTACTATTTTTTGAGGTGTGGAGCAGCCCCAAAAGAGAGAATTTATGATGCTTAAACCAGGAGAGTAGTAACACCCAATTCACTTTTAAAATAAGTTTGATACTTCCATTAAGAGAGTTTTCATTGCCACAGCTGCTGCTGTTTCCTATGCATTTCTAAATGCTACATGAAGGGTGCTGAGACTCATTAGTGCTTCATCCAGCCTTTCCATTTTGATGCCTCTTCCTGGGCATCTCCAGACAGGGTACCAGTTTACATGAACCTTCCGGCTGACCCAGCAAAGCTGTTCATACGTATGCACCCAGAAAGCCCAGCAGAGACCTGAACCCCACAGGCACCGGAGACCTGTTGAGGCTCTGGAAGGACCCCAGAGATGTTGCAACGCGTACCAACGGGACAGGCGAGCAATGTAGGAGGAGCAGAGGCGATGGGATGGCTGCCGGCTCCCAGGCAGCGCCCTGCTGTGCGGCTCCTCCCGGGTACAAAAGCAGTCATTTGAAATAAACGCTGAGCTAAAACCAAACCTTTTTTTTCTGAAAGACACTTCTCACTCCACTGTCCCTACTCTCTGATAAATGTTTAACACTACAGTATTTGTTTGATTAAAGAGGATTCAGGAAGCTACTACTCAGATGTCACTGCAAAATACAGTGCTGGATTTCACTACTATTCACGCATGAATAGTGCAAGATACTCTTTACAACCTCTGCTGCTAACGAGTGCAGTTAGCTCAGCTCACTGCCCGTCTCACTGCCCGGGGAGAACTCCTCTGCCTGTAGCAGTACTGTAACTCATTTTCTTCCCTTATATAAATAATTAATGCCACAAAAATGCGTTCCTTCTTTAAGCCGTGTGCTGCAATTTTCAGTGTTACTCCATACAGGTAGGATCTTAATTCCTTGATTAGGCTCCGACGTAGTCAATTTTGAAAAATGTGGGATCTTGCTCAGAAATGAATAGACGACTAAAATGACTCACTGATTGCAATTTAGGCATGCTTGCAAATTTCTCCTCCCTCCCCACACACCTCAGCAGACGGTGTGGTGTAAAATGGAGAAATGGACCTAGAAGAAAAAGGTCTTAAAAGGAGAAATGTGGTGGAGAAATGCAGTAAGAAGTAAATATTTATGTAAAGGCTAGGAAAACAAAGTAGCTGTGAAAAAAGAGGAGAGAAGGATCCAGTTAACCAAGGTTAAAATATACAGAACTATTCAGAACTATTTTAATAACCTTTACTGCAGAGGTTAGGAAAGCAAACAGGTGTCAAGGAGAAGTACAGGCAGTAAGTGAGGAACAGCCTGTCTGTCCTGGTTTTGGCTGGGATAGAGATAAATTTCTCCCCAGTGCTGTGTTTTGGATTTAGTATGAAAAGAATGTTGATAACACTCTGATTTTTTTTAGTTGTTGCTAAGTACCCTGCTAGTCAAGCACTTTTCAGCTTCCCATGCTCTGCCAGGTGCACAAGAAGCTGGGAGGGAGCATAGTCAGGACAGCTGACCCAACTGGCCAACGGGGTATTCCATGCCATATGACGTCATGCTCAGTATATAAATATAAATAGGAGGTGTGGTCCAGGAAGTAGCGATCACTGTTTGGGCATTGCTGGGGGGGAGCTGAGCAATTGCATTGTGCATCACTCATTTTGTATATTCTATCATTATTGTTGTTGTTGTTATTATTATAATTACTATTATCATTATCATTATCATTATCATTATCATTATCATTATCATTATCATTATCATTATCATTATCATTATCATTATCATTATCATTATCATTATCATTATCATTATCATTATCATTATCATGATTCCCCCCCCCATCCCACGGCAGGGGAGGGGGGAGTGAGCGAGCGGCTGTGTGGTGTTTGGCTGCCTGCTGGGTTAAACCATGACACTGTCCCACAATGAGACTATTCCACAATCACACCAGACTGAGGAAAACTGCTGGGGAGGATGACATAAAGACAGGGAAGGCTGCCCTCCTGGTGAAAGGGAACTGGTGTTTTTATCTTTTGTGCAGGGCTCAGTTTTGGGGCCAGTCTTGT
>NW_009216148.1:34781-42038 GCF_000690835.1 Fulmarus glacialis | reverse complement strand
CGCCCCAGCCGCCCCGGCGCCCTGGGGCCGGCCAGGGGGCCGCACCCCGGCTTTTGGGAAGGGCACTCCAGCTGTCAGAGGAGCTGCTTCAGGGCCCTTTCCTCAACCAGCGCGGCTGGGTGCTGCGCTGAGGAGGAGGGGCTGTGTCCCGGGCGGCCCGGGAGATGCACCGGCACCAAAGTCACACCTAACTTGTGTCCTGCGTGGCCCAGGCTGTCACATGAACTTGTTTGCTAATGTTGGCCTTTAAAAGGTGAGGTAATCAAAATTTTGGGGGAAAAAAACCCCGAACCCCAAACCCACATTGTTTTTAATGTTACCTAAGCGGATTAGGCAATTCCCTGCAGGTCCCAGCAGTTTGGAGAGGCACCTCAAGCAATGTTACAACACTTCAGTTACTGAAAAGATGAAAAGTCTCCCAGGGAAAGCGCTGGAAAGGGTGCTGCGAGCCTGAATTTGAGGTCCATGGCAACGCTCGATCACAAATTCCCCACGTGAGCGTGGCCGAGTCACCCAGCCAGCCTGTCCCCACCCGGCTCGGCAGCGGGGCGTGAGGGTACAGGCTCGCTGTTATTTCCCAGGGCTGTGTTGAGGTAAGTGCAGGCAAGCATTTGTGCGGCATTCGGCGTGTGGTGAGGGACAGCATATACAAACTAAGGCAGAGAAAACCTAAACATTAGGCTCTCAAGGCTTTCACTGCCGGAGTCAACATCGTCACTGCTCTCCGTCATCATCCAAAATTTCCATTGACGTCAGTGGATGTTCTGGGTGTGAAAGGCCTGCGGAGCCTGAAACTGTGCAGCGATCGCTTGCGGATATCTTAAGCTTGGCCTGATACGATTTATATCCGGCTTATGCTCTTCAGCTGTGACCTGAACCACTTACTACTTTTTGGAATAGTCAAAATGGAACTTTTAGGAGAACCTAGCCAGCTGGCCTCCTGTGAATTGGATTTTTGTAGTGGTTGGTATAGGCAAACAAAAAAGCATGCAAGAATAAAACGCTTTTCTAATAGCTGCTGTCTTGGCTTCTGGAAATGGGGGTTTTTGGCTCTGCTGATTTAGAAGCACAGTGCTGACAGGAGGGGGAACAATGCTGTTGCATCTTGGGAGAGGGAAGGAACAAGACAAGAGGCAATACAAGGAGAGAAATGTCTCAGTGATAACACTGGCTATGCAAACACCCTGAGATACTATTATTGAAACACACATATATATAAGTATGTTGGAATATGTGTCTAGAATACACATATACATACACTCACACGCACATTTACTTTGGACCTTTATGCCTGTGGATTGTCAGAAAGATTCTGCATGGAGATACGGTTCCAGCTGGGCATAGCCCTGCCAGCCCATGGCCCTTCTCACTGGCGATGCTAGCCTTAGGCCGTGGGCATAAACTACTGGCTCTGTAAATCCTCACTCCATCATGCTGTAAAACAGAAAATGAGGGAAATAAATCAACTTCATAAGCTAAGTACTAATTGTTCAGCACCATGACAGGATACTGGTACAGCTGGGAACAGGAAGGCACATGAGTCAGGAGATACCAGAAGAGACACCATCAATTTGGCAGCTAGTCAATGAAAAGAAACTTATACAAAAAAGAAAGCCGAGAGCTCGCTGACTGTGAGAAGCTGACATTTACGACGCACAAATTGCCCCTAGATGCATTAAGTAAACTGGGATATAGAAAGGAAACAATCTTTTCTAAATACTTGTATTTGTGGTCATTTTTAGAGTACCTTGTATCAAGAACAGGTGAATCTTTTCTGTTTGAAGTTTGTTTGCCTTTTTAAATGCACTGCTGATGTCCATTTAACACAAAACCAGAGCACTCTCTGCCCTGTACTCCCTTACTCTCTGTCCTTCAGCAATGTCACCCCAATCCCACACACAGCAGCGCAGCAAGGAGGGGAGCGAGTCCTGAACAAGCCATGGAAGTGGAGTGAGGAGGTCTCAAGACAATGTGATGGCATTTACCCTCATCCCAGAGCCTGATTTAACAGCACCCTTCAGAGCCTAGTGATCTTCGAAAAGCAGCCTGTGAGAGATTGAGAAACTCGGCAGCCTTACGTCACATGAAGTGAAGGAGTACAGCTGATGAGTTTGGTGCCAAAAGGGTGGTGTTATTAAATATGTACAACACTTCTGAGATTCATATTTCCAAACAGCTTTACTTGTTTCAACCTTTCTCCCAGTAGGCTAGTCCTTCAGAAAACATGTTCTACGATACGTTGCTGTTGCCGGCTGCATTAATTTTGTGCAAGACCTTAGTATAAATGGTAAAAACAGAGTGGTATGTAACATGAATTGAATGGCTTCTCTCTGCCCTACTGGAACATTTAGCTCTCTCAAGTGGCATACAATAACTGAGAATGGCTTGGAAATCAATTACTTGTTGTCCAAGAGGAATATGTCATTTTTGGCTCCCCATATGAGCACTTTCTTGTTTGAACAGTAAACAGGCAAAGTTGAAAATACTGATACCCACTGTGTTTTTAAAGAAGGATTGGCTAACACAGAAATGGAGCCATAGCCGTGAAACTCCAAGAGACTGTGCTCGTGACAAGTTAAGTAGATAGAGCTCCAGTGAAGAGCTGTGGGAACTCGTGTGGTTTGGATCTTTGAGGACATGTTCTACAAATGTTGGTCAAAAAGTTGTAAATTTTTATTTTCATTCAATTTGCAGTGGAACAAAATGCTCCTTGACTGAAAAGAAGCTTCTGAAGAAGGGTACAGGTTAAAAAAACTTTTACAAAAAATACTGAAAAAGGTTTTGAAATTGTTCCGCTTGAACATTTTAAGTGAAAGCTGCCTTTTAATTCAAAATGAATATTCACTAAATCTATAGTGGAAAATAATGGAAGTGAGCAAAATCAGCAGAAAATATTAAAAAAGAATAAGCAAGAATGTATTTTAGTTGGAAGGTACTTTTATTTTCATTTCCCATCTGTGAATGCTCTTGGATTTCGCCTTCCATCCATTTGGAACAAGATTTCTTTTAAAATTTCAAAATTACTCCTGGAAAAAGAAAATAATTGCCTCCCCAGTCTATTAATGACCTTTTATATTATCCCTTAACAACTCTTCAATGTGACAGCATAAAAGGCACTGCTGACCCAAGCTTCATAGCCAAGAAAGAATTATGTCTTGAGTAGGGGAGTTTTCCCTCCATAACCTTACAATATATAGTTATCTTCACAAATAAAACCCACAGGAGGAAATACTAAACGAAACTATAAACCTGACTCTGCTAGAGAGATCATGCACGTGCCAGTTCAGGAGCCTTGTCTCTAAGGAATTTTCTCCTCCCTACTTTTCAATTACAAAGGAGTCTGTAAAATTACGGGCAGTATTACATGAGGATCCTATGTAAAAGCAAAACTTTCTCTGAAGACTCTTCTCAAGACATAGAGCACAGAGCATCAACTTAATTTTCTTTCTGAGCCCCAGAGGCAGGTCCAGAGGATGGATCCAAGCCACATTTGTCTTTCAGTCTTCTTGCACTCTGAGGAGTCTACATCCTCGTAGTTCTTTCAAGCTGTTTTTACGCCTACAGATTGATGGGCCACTCACTCTTACATGGTTCAGAAGCTGAATCTCAGTTTCATGCTCCACCATTCTGCAGACCATGAGCTTTCCTCCTTTATACCCTCCAAAGAAGCGAGGAGGACAATGGAGTTTCACGCTGGGTCCTTCCTCCAGAAAGGAAGCTGAGTTATCACAGAGCAGCTCTAGGAACATGCTTTGTCTCTGCTCTTGCAGCTCAGAAAATTTCCAACTCTGTCCATCAGCACCTTGCAACTTCCCAGACACTCCAGGTGGAAAGCCTGGAGTTTCAGAATTCTAGAAGACAGTAACCCTTGCCTCTTCTCCTCTGCTGAATCCAGCAGCCTCCGTTTCCAAAGGAGTTACAGCCCCTTCTCTCTTTGAAAGCTGTGTCATTTGTAGGGGAGAAAGGGCTGCCTATGGGCTGGGTATACACAGGGTGTAAAAAGGTGTCTCCAGAGACCTGCCATGAGCAGCCACACGCCCATATGCATCTTCTCTGGGGTGTGGCCAGTGAGAGAGGAGAGCTATGAAGCAGTCCATTAGACAGCAACAGATGCAGATGCCCCCCAGCTGTGGCAGGAATGACAAACTCCAGCAGAGCCTTGCTTGCTGATGAGGAGGTGAATTTGGGTCCAGAAGCAGGAGAAATAGCAAACAAATACCCCAGATTCAAAAAGCTGCAGTGACCCCGTTATGCATATTGTTGTCCTGGATGGATCAGGTCTTTAAAACTGGTGTCAGCTGCCAAGGCTATCAAGTCTTATGCTCATCTGAATTCCAGAATGGCGTAGCTTTATTTGCCTCCCTGGTTACTAGTGGAAGTGTGGAGTGGCACATATGTGGGTCACCCTTGTGCCCCCACTGTTGGGTATTAGAGCAGCCACGTTTGGTGTTGACTTTTCTTCCAGTTGCTGTCAAAGTCCTACTCTAGACTTTTCAGCCAAAATAAGAACATAAATACCTAATGGGGTCATTAGCCCTCAATTGCTTCATTCAGAATGAAGTAAAGCAAGCATGATATTAAAAAGAACAGAGAAGAAATATAAGGGGGGAGAGAGAGAGATTAGGCAGAAATTGATTCATTCTACAAGTAAACAAAGAGATTATGGCACGGACGTGATTACGCTGCTTAGAGGTTATAAGAAAACGAGATCTATTTGAAGTCCCTGGGAAGACCAGAAATGAAAACAGTGGTGAGGGATACTCAGGAATTTGAAGGAAGCAGAACTTAAGGAGGTTTCAGATTTGCCAAATTTAAAAATCAGACTCAAAGTTGAGATGGTAGAGCAAAACGGCGCTTGCGACTAAAAATTGCTGGAAGCTGTGAGTGCCCCTCTGAACGGGATGGTAGCCATTATTATTTATGTGTTTGGATGGGATACGTAGCTGTTCTTCAGAGGCCAGGAAGAAATTTGCTTTGAACCTGAAGCCTTCGACAGATACTGTGCTTCAGAGTGCTGAGCTGTGTGTTTTTAAAATGTTAAATTATTTATATGAAATATTTCATATTTTTAAGGTTTTACATGATAAGAGATGGTGGAGCATCAAAAGTCTCTGGCTGGAGTCTGGTGCCACAGAAATAGGAAAATACAAAGGAATAGGGTCTTGTCACTACAGTGCATGTGTGGGGGGAACGTCAGCGTGGTTTGGATCAGGTTGTTACAGCACACACTGCTCTCCTTCCTAGTGACATTTTTTATGTACTTGTTCTTTTTCTTTTATATTTTTATTGCCTCCTAAATGGTTTCTTTTGGCTCTGCTTTGTGTGATCCTCAGTGCAAAGAAAACAGTTTAGAGAAGCACTTTGAAAACCGCCCTGATGAGGAGCGAGTTGGTGCCTCACTAGCATCTAATGCTCCACCCTGATCTTGGCTGTGAATCCAGAAATTAGGATTTCAACCCAATCATCACTGAAGATACCGATTTACTTTGTGAAAGACTGGAAACCAGAAAGGAGCCCTTATCTGCAACAGTAATAACACAGGAACTTTTCGGAACAAGGTGCAGAACTCCTGAGTTAATGAAATGGAAAACCCATCTGCAAGTCCAAATGCCGTACTCGGGTCATCAGAATCAAAATTATTGAAATAATAATACAACGTAAGCCTTCCCCTCTGCCCGATCTGTGTCAATGAGGCATTCGCTCAGAGGTGCCTGTGAAGGGATGGACCTGGACCACACAGGAATTACCAGCCTGGGTCCAGCCAAGCCCTGCCCTGTCTCCAGCAGCTGCCAGTGGTGGAGGCACTGGGACACGGCACACATGAAGAAATCCTTCCCCTGGGACACCCTGCCACTTTCTTGTCTTTCTCTTCCTGCTTTTCCGCTTCATCTACCTTGGCTGCATCAGCCACGCACCCTCACTCAGCCTGTAAGACAAGGGTAGCTCCCTGCAGTTCAGGAGCAGTGAGAATAAATTACCATTTCATTAATTGCTTAGGTGTAAGTGCAGAGCCAAAGTACAGCTCTATTGTCATTGACAGAATAATATGAACCACTGTGATAAGCTCCTGATCATCTGCTCAGCTCAGCTTGGACTTTGCCAGCCTTGGGGAGCGTGCTGCACGTGCCCGGTCTGCCAGCCAACCCTGCCAAGTTGGGGACCTCTTTCTGTGACAAGGAACCATCCATACTGGGTGCCATGATGGTGCTGGGATTCACTAGGACTACACCTCTGGAGAGAAAACAATACAGCTACCTTCTGGGAATTAGCATAGCAGACAGAGGAAGAGTCAGGATTATCCAGAGATACACTGCCTAGCGAGAGCACCTGGAAGGCTTGCGAGAAGAGCGCTTTGACATTTAAGTGGCAGAGACTGACTGCTGACAGTAAACTTGAGGTGACTCAGGAACATGGTATCTGGATTTGTCTCAGAAATGTGACTGTGACATTTGAAACTGCCAAATGAAAATGCCAGCTTTTAACCTGGATTTCCCTTAATCGGAATAGATCATGCATTTCATGCTAGAAATGTTCTGACCATTATCTGCTTCTGTGTTTATTACATTTTGATGTGCCTCTGGTAATGGCTTTAATAAAGTGTCTGGAACACAGCCTGTTAAAGAGTTTTCTTACATTTAGATGCTCAGATACCATGTGATTGACTGTAGCACAGATGAACATCCTTTTATGATAGAAGGTTTCTAAAATAAAACATAAGAATATCAGGAGAGACCCTCACCTACTATAACCTGATTTAGGGTCGCAAAAGTAATTTCTGTTCTTTGACTATTTTTCACTATAGAAATCAAATGCCTTTGATCTACATCAGCTAAGTGTACAGCACATCCATTTTTACAGCACTCACTTTTGGCTAAAATGAAATAGCTCTGTGACATACAGCTGCAGTTTATGGCATCTTCCTGGATTTAATGGGTAGAAGGAGTTACAGGGAGTGTGGGACTGTGATTTTCTGAGTGAGACCGTAAGGGCTGTGCAATGAGCCTCCCTCCTGCTTGCTGGTTCTAAAAGCCAAGCTGCAGTGAGGAGAGCCAAGTATTTGCCAGATACAAAATGACCGGGTTCATTTGTCTTCCACCTTCTACTCCTGTGACATGCTTATTCCTTCCTTCATTTTGGAAAATGACCTTGTGATCCTTACTTCCAGGATCACGCTCTGCTTCCAGAGCAGCTGCACAGACAGCAGTGAAAAATCTGCTCCCTGCTATTACAGGGCAAAAGCACTGTTAGGGCAAAAAG
>NW_009216148.1:21578-34748 GCF_000690835.1 Fulmarus glacialis | reverse complement strand
TTGCCACCGAGGAGAGAGTGGACTTTACCTAGCCGTGATTAATGCCTGCCTTGTGAGTGTGCCTGCTCTGTCTTTTTTTTTAATAACGGATTTATAAAGCCTGTGAGTTGGACTATAATTGTAAAATGGCTTTTCTGGCCTTCTCCCAGATCCGTGGCTCCACAGGCCAGTATCAGAATGTGCTACATAATTTGGATCGGATACCCTTTGGTTGCAGTTATGGTCAGTGCAATTGCAGCCGTGTATACAATGGATTGCCTGGGAAAAGAAAATGGCTGGGTTTATAGCAGAAAGCATGCGAGGAGGAGGCACAGGGCTGTTCTGAGAGTAGTTAAAAGCAGAGGAGAGGAGCGTAGTTAGTTGGCCTGTTTCGGTGCGCCTGCGAATCCTTACACATGCATAGCAGGGGGTGTTGAAAAATTTAACAGAATTACTGCTGGGGATGTATCACAGCCTACATATTCTGTAAGCACTTATCTCAGTTTAAGTTCAGACGTAGATTAATTTAACCAGATAACTTGTTGGCGTTATCTGGAAAAGCAGGTTTACATCTTTCTAAGACTCTAAGATTTCTTTCGACCTTGGATTTCATAAATGTCTTTTGGTTAAGCCAGTTCAGCCATGCTGGGCTCAGTGCTGCAAGCTTTCTGGGGGAGCTTCACAGTGACACTTGTCATTTGCCTGCTTCTCACATAGGGCTTCCTTTTTCACTGCCATTAATAGGATCTGGACATCTTACATTATGTTCTGACACGAATGGGGTGAGATTGCAGCGTTATGTTGGCAGAAAGTGGATCTCAGGCAGAAGAAGAAACAGGCCTTTTGAAAATCCCGGGTTTGTCTTCGTCTATAAGCACATTTGCAATTATTTCCCTTCCTCTTCATCTGCCAGGTTGTGCTACTGCATCACTTGCTGTGTTTCTTAGGTTCACCGTGAGGTCCATGAAGGGGTGAGAAAAGCTTCCCCCCAGTGTCCTCATGCTTCTGCCCGACGTTCCCTCGGCAGGTACTGTGGGACCACTGCCCTCCTCCACAGGGCCCCAAACAGCATCTGCAGAAATCAGCAATCACCAGTTAAATGAAAAATAGCAGATTTTAGCAGATATGTGCCTCAACCTTGACTGCAGGCTCTGTGGCACAGGCACTGTGTTTATTTCCCTGTTGGAAAAGCACCTAGTGCAAGCTGCTGGTGTGGATCAGGATTTGCTGGATGCTAATTTCATACAAATATTAAGCAATAATGATACTTAAATGGCTGTATGAGGCAAAGGAGACACAGGCTTAGATAATGGAGATTTAATCTAGCATGCATGCTAGGAGAGGAAAGGAATTAGAAGTCAATAAATAGAGTGAATGAATGAATGAAGAGTTCAGCAAGGAAAATGTGTATGGGCTTGTGTTAAGCCAGTGCCGAGCCTAAGAGAAAGAATAAGACAAAGAAGAAGATTAAGACTAAGTCTCCTCTTATTGCTCATGGCATCTGAAGAATGTGTAAGATGATGGATGAGTTAATTAGCTCACTGCATGTCAGTAGCTGAAATAGTTGGTAGGTGGGCTGAGCCATAAACCAAAATATTCCCAGCATGTGAGAGAGGCTGAGCAGGCAGCTTCAAGATTATATGGGAGAAGGGAGCAAACAATGTCAGCTGCCCAACAGGAAAACATGGAGTAACACCTTGAAGACACATAGTGGAAAAAAAAATCTACCTGATAATTCGTGCTCTTTGGTTTTGATAAAGAGAGTTTTCCCTAATTATAGAGTATGATTTGTGAAATAACAAATAAACTATTATTTTACTAACTCCCCATATCCATGTTTACTCATGTTCACTGCCAGAATGGGGTAATTGTGGTTTATGTGAGGCTGTTATTAAAACTTAGAGCATCCCCAGAGATCTTTGAAAACTGAGTTTTACATGTGTTAGGAAATGACTAGCAATCACATTTAATGTATACATAAATCATCCTAGAGAGTAAACCAACAAAGACAAATGATTTGGTGTTGATGAGATTCATTAAATTTATCACGAAGATAATATAAAAAGAATTTGACAAATAATTCATAGACTGCACAAATGAGCAAGCTGCAAGGAATTACTGGATTTCTCCACCTTCACACTGAAATCCTAGGAGGATCATACCAAATTAAATCCATAAATACATATTCAGGTACCTAACGCACTGACTTTTCCAGTGGGCTGGAGACTGTCACCACCCACTGATTTCAAAAGGAATTATGGGTGATCAAATTTGGATTTTAAAATAGAGGTAGGAAGGCTAAGCACGGTGTCTCTCGCACAGGGCATCAACCATGGTGGGATCGCAGCCCAGGAGAGTTGAAAAGCCTTGCTCAAGGGGAGTTTTGCATTTTAGAAGTGAGGACAGTATCTGCGTATGGCTCTGGAGGAAGGAGTGTTTACCACAAGCTAAGGATTTTTTAAAATTTGTATGTGTGAGAATGAAGAGGGCTGTCGAGGGCATTGGTTTTATACTGAACATGAGGGGGATGGAGGTGAGAGCTCGTCCCGCAGCCCGATCCCGCTGCGCAGCCGGGGCTCTGCCTGGCGTGAGGGCAGCCCGGGGTGGCGGTGGGGGCCGACGGACAAGCCAGCCGGGGCAACCTGTGCTGCAGGCACCGCCGTGCTTGCGGGCAGGCGAGTGCTGGGGGTGCCTTGTCCCCCCTCCCGGGGCTCCAGCTCTGTTCGTCGGGGAGGGAAGGGATTTTCGGAGCAGCACCAGGCAGCGCTTGCAGACAGATGCTTGAGAATAAGCAGCCTTCCTGCTGCGAGAAGGCAGGTGTCAGCTCCCTCAGCAAACAAGCTGGGGCCTGATCCTGGAGACTGTGCTTTCCCGCTGAGACCCACAGGGAAAGATACACGTCGTGCTAGGGGATTTTTCCACCCCAGTCAAGGCACGACCCCTCAGTTACCCTAGAGCTAGAGAGCACAACATCTGTGGCTTCATTTTCCTTTCTTTTTCAACAGTTCGTATTTTACAGGAGAACTCCTGATCTGCAGGACACTGTATGAAGACCGTCAAAAGTAAAACAGTCTGTTACCCCTCTGGAATATCCCTGCTCTTGCAGGGTAAAGGGGCTCAGCATGTGTATTCAAATGGTGCATATATACACGCATATATACACAGGCATACATATGTACATAGATACACACACATACATATGTACACAACCGTAAGGAGACATTTCCAACAGCTTTCACTATGGCTCACCACTCCTTCCAAACGAGTCATTACAGTTTCACCAGTCCTCAGTAAGAGTAGAGAATCCAGCAGCAGGGCCTCAAAAATACTACCCAAAATATCCTGACGCCTCACCAAGTTTCAGTAACAGAGTCATTCAGAGTCACAGCGCCCTGCGATATCCCTATCCAACCCCCCCGATGTAAAAATCTGGCAAAATCTGGCTCATTTTACTGTAACTCAACGCAAAATCTCGCTCGTTTTACTGTAACTGTGCGCTGGGTAAACTGTGTTAAATTTGGCTCTGTCAATACTGCACCTACACAACTAGAATAAAGAGCTTCAGTGGTTGGGCTCAGCCCTTTCTCAAAACTTAATGCTCTGTGATGAAACTGCGAGAGAGAGAGGTTACTCAATAAGCTTAAGCCCTTGAGAGAGAGAAAAATGTACTGAACAGTAGTTCATATTGTTACTAATTTTAGTGTCGCGTCTGAATTTCTTTTCGGATTGTTTCCCAGGAAGAGTGACAAGAGCAGCAATGTGGTTTCACCCTCTGAGGTGAAACTATTTGTTCAGAAGCCTGGCAAAGGCGATGCCTGTTTTGCTATCCTACTTTCTTCTGGATCCCTAGCAGCAAGAGTGCCGCTCCTCCGGCAGAGCACTGTTAGCGCAGTGAAGAGATCTGACGAACCTCATCGATGCAGGTGTGCAAAGCACCTCTGAGGTGCACAGGGCCCTGGGTGGCTGGGTATGCCGGCTTAGTTATCTCCTAGGGTTGCTGGCTACTTTCCCAGTGCTGGAGAGCAACTCAGCTTTGCCGTGCCCATGCTGGGGCTACCCAAGAGGTACAGCCCGCTGAAATCTCACTACAGCAGCAAGGATTTACGAGCTGAAGAGCTGCAGGGTGAGCCGACCGCAGGGGAGGCAGGTGGCTCTTTTGCTGAAGGGATCCCACAGCAGGAACGGCAGCTCCTCTGTTCATGAAGAAAGACCAGTGGCACACAGTGGTAGAAAGCAGGTGATCCTGTCATCTAGCTGGAAATGTTTTCCATCCCATTGTAAATCATCTGTGCTTGTTTATTTAGTAGTGCTGGGCTAGAACGAGCAGCTCTAGTCGCTGCACGAGAGCATGGGAGAGGCATGAGATGTGCTGCGAAGACTGTAAGGCAGCTATTAGGAATCAGTCAGGCATACTGAGGATGATGGGGACATCAGCATGATTTGTATCAAGTCTAATGGAAAAATCAACTAATTCATTCTTGGAGAAGCATAAAATACACAAAGGTGCATCAACAATCTTGTCTGGTCAGTGCTGTTTGCGTCTTTAATTGCCAGGAAAAGGGAGCATACCAGAACATGGGAGCGGTTACAAACTGCATCCCTGTGGAGGAGGGATTGACAGGGAAAGCATGCACTTAAACCAAGACACGTCTTTCAGCTGTCTGCATTTTGTCAAGCATGGAGCGACTGTGTTTAAGGCCTTGGGTGAGCTGAGTCCGTGCTAATGAGCTTATCTGCAGGAGCAGGTTAGATCAGCCATGATAAACCTAATTAAGATGGGCTTGCATCTCACCTACTGCTACCAGTCCCGCAATATCCTCGGCGTGTCTGTGTTTGTAAGGATGGATCTGCTCAGGCTTTAGCTCTGAGAGAGAAGAGAGGCTCCTGAGGAGGGGAAGCGTCTGCTGGAAACCACACGTGGATGTTTACGCCTGTTTGCAGGACGGGGCATGTGTCTCGGCCCTTTTGTGGACCTGACACCATGACAGTCCCTGCCCCTCAGGGAGGAGCGCCATTCTGCATCACTGAAAATCAGTACCGGCACCACTAAACTCCAGTAATTCTGTTAAATTAATTATTAAAGATACAGAAAATAACACTAGCAAGGAATCAGCAGGGTTTGCTGATTACTTTCTTTCAATTTGGTTCATAAATGTTGCTGGGGAGCTGGAAGCCCGTTTCAGGTGACTTACACTAGTCCAGATTCTCATCTTCACCAATCCCAGAGCTGCGCTGACATGAGCTATTTTTGGTTTGAAAAGAGTGTAAATGAATTGAGAGTTTGGCTCATGGGGTGAGGACTGGATAAGATGATGACAGAAGGGCTTTATAAACATTTATTATTCAAAATCTCTTCTGCGAACGCAAATACGCCTAGGCAATTATCTCACTTTAGCTGCAGATGGGCAATTTTGGTGCAATTATTATGCACCTTCAGTACTACAAAGCTTTCAGTGCCATTCCTTTTGAAAGCGTCTGAATTAAACAGAATGACAAAACTAATGAACTATTGCATCTTTTTCCTGTCAGCTGCAAAACGTCTAGGTGCCATCAGCATGCTTCATGCGGAGGAGCCGCGTGGTCACGGCTGTTAGCCCAAAGGCATGCAAATGCCAAACACCCGCTGAAGGCAAACCCATCTGTAGCCTTCAGTGGCCGAGTTACTTGAGGAAGGATGATTTGCCATTGCATATTCGGATCATGACATTAGATTGACTCCAGGACGTTATTTGTCACCAATCTTTCAAATTTCCCTAATGAGATGTTTCTATGTGTGCCTAAAATCCGTGGTTATTTACTGTTCTGCGCTAGACAAAGGCTTTTTCGGTAATGAGACTCCAATACCAGCAGCGTAATAGTGGAAAGTGTCTGAAGCCACACTGACAAAGAGAACAGTTTGTTTTTAGCACAATTGCTATGAAGGAAACACATTTGTCTCCAGTTTCTCGAAACTACTCGTCTCTGGCTTCTTGCAGCAAACATATCCGGGAAGCCAGCTGTTATTTTTTTTTTGAATCCTTAAACCAAAACAAAGTTCAAGAAATATAAAGCAGCAGACAACATTTTGCAACTTGCCAGCCAAAAGTAAGGTCCACAGTTAACTATACATATAACTGGTAAGATTTTCAAGAAGAATGTCCTCATTATGATTCCCGTTTACCTAAAAATAAAGCCAATTCGATGGTCACTTTTGAAAAGATCCCAAGAAAATATCTTCCAGCAGTTTGGTAAATTTTATTTCTGCATTCATTCATGTTAAGAAACAAATCTGTTAACACATGAAATAGCTGCTGCTGGTATGATTAAATCTTCCCTAGATACCCCCGAGTGACTTGTCTGGACCCCTGTAACTTGGATGGCTCTGTGGCTGCTGAGCTCTGGAATATTCCACGCTAAGAACCTGCAGCCAGCCACAGGACTCAACAGATTAGCAATACTACGCTAAGCACGCTGTCCATTAAAATCACGTAGGATGTACTGATTCAGCTTAGCTCATAGGAGACCTAAAAGAACGATATCGTTCATGTGAGTGTTACGTTTTAGTAGAGCTCATGCAATCTGCTCCCACAACAGGCCACATTTGCCCCACCATCTCCGATTCCCAAGCATGCACTAACCACTCTTTCGGGCTCCTCTTGTTTTTCAGACTCCTGACAGCTCAGTTGCACACTGTTAGAAAGCTCCTCCCTTGTTTCGAAAACCTCACTAACTCTGATGCCACCTAACTCTTTCCTCACCTTCTCCAATCGATACCTGATTTAGCTGACCTTTATCATATCCCCCTACAGTTATCCCTTTTACATGACGAAGAGTACAACTCTACTAAAAAAGCCATGTGGAACTTGGTAAGGCAGAAAGTAATGGCATTATAGGAATTACCTGGAACTACAGAAGAGCACAGTTTAAGTTGTTTGAAAAATCTATGAAATAGATAAAGCTCTTTGCTAAATGCTATAAGACTTTCAGAGGGTTGGCCTTAATTACTAAAAATTTCATGAGCAAGTGCGGGTCTGCAGGTGCGTTAATGGAAGGCAGCTGATCATTTGGCTGTATGTCACTGTATCCTCTTCTGGGATACTATTTTTCAAGATGAAGTTTTTCTACTTCAGTTCTCCAGAATCAAAAGACACTTTTTAAAAAATAACGTGGGGGAGTAGGGTAAATTTCAGCCTGGTCAAAGCCTGAGTTCTCCTCTGAAAGAAGGAAAGACGAAACACATCTAGATAGTTATTAACTTGATATTTTTAATATTCACCAAGCCAGACCCTTCTCTGATAGAAATCAGCATGCTGTCATGGGACTCAGTGGAGCTGTGCCAGCTAGGGTCAAGTGCTGACTGGACCCATCACATTTAATATAGAGAACTTCATAAATACTGAAAATGCCAGGTGAAAATTTGCTTTGATTATTAAAAGTAAGTTAAGCAGAAACACTTTATAGTGGGTTAATACATTTTTTTTTTTAAATTTCAAGGTTAATAAAAAATAAACCAAATCCTCAGGGTTTGAATCAACATGTTCTTGCCTGAGGACAGACAAATACTTAAAGTGGCTCTGGCAAAAAGGGGCAAACAGCAGCAGAACGGGTACCATTCATGCCAACACATTCTGGCATGTGTAATTTTGGGGTATCTAGAGACAGCACATTAAAAGATGCAATAAAGTACACATAAATTTAAATAATAACAGTTATGCTTCATTCAGTGTCTGCAGATCGCTAACCATTAAAAAATAGAAAAGTAGATATGATGTGGCTCTGCATTGAGCAGGTTGGACTAGAGACCTCCCTCCCCAGGTCCCCAGCAGCCAGAATGACTCCGTGTTTCTATGACCTGATGTTCAGGATATCATGGTGAGATGGTCTAACAACAGCACCATTTGTTAGATGGTGAAAATATCAGACAGCATTACAGAGGAGCTGTAGCTTCATTTTTATTCTAGGTACTATTAAGAGGTACTGAAATTAGAGGTGAATTCTTGCTATTTTCTAGTGTGCTATTTAATAGGAGAGCTTTTCATTGCTGAAAAATCATCTTTCTGTACTTGGAAATCTGTATGTATTCCAGCTGAAAGCATAATAAGCCAGACTAGTGAAGAAAGCTGCAGATTCAGTGCAGAAAAAGCAGGATACAATTTTCAGTTGGCCTGGCTGGCCTCTACAATAGATACAGTGAAGAGAATTAAGTTAAAAAACCCCAGTATTTTAGTGAAGCAAAACATTTTTTAGGTGCAATGCAAGGGCAAATACCAGATGACACAGAGGAACAGAATCCTCCTGTAGCAAATGGACCTGGGCTCACACCATCCAAGGGCGCCCTGTGCGATGTACTATAAGAAGGTTAATACCGCTTTGTTGCTGAAGGGACGTTCTCAATGACTTGAGATCCCTGGGGTTTAACATTTGGGTCTGCTGAAACAGATGGGGATGCCATCTTTCGCATAAGGCTTCCAGAGGCCCATTCCCCCTGTGGGATTCTGAACATTTCATCAAGGCAGTGGAAGGTTTTCAAAGATATGAAGGAAACGTTGCAGCAGTCTCTACGTGTTCGCGAAATAAGCAGCTTCAGCAAACAAGTAAACAATCCCCCAGCTCCAAAGAGAAGGAATGCAATTTATAAATTAACAAACCATGAGCGAACGAAACCAGCTCCACGTGGGGAAGCGCTCAGTTGGAGATATGGGGAACAGGGAACCGATGAGGTGGCCACAGTGGACTTGGTTAGTTTAGGCTTGCTGAGGACAAGAGACCCAATGATGTGGCAATGACCATAAAGGCCATAAAGTAAATGAGGCTCTTTCCTTTAAACTGGCTGAGTTTTAGCCCTGACCCTAAGGACTGACAAACAGACCAACAGGAGGGTTGTTTCTTTTTCACAGCTAGGCTGAAGAGAAGCGGTCTTCACTAACTGCCAGCCAAAGCAGGCGAATGAGGTAACAAAACCAGATTTTGTTTGTCTGCTCCATTTTGGATCAGATTCTCTGGAGGGAAGCTACCATTTAGAAAGGCGTTTTAGCACTGGAAACACAGAAATGGTTGTACATGGGTGTGCGATACATATATGAACCTGTCTAGCCATCAGCTCATGTCTTACCGTTGTTTCCCTCCAAAAAAATCTATGGATGTTCGCAGACATTATTTAACTGCTCAACAGGGTTTTTCAATTTCTGAAGCCCTATTCATGTACGTATGCTGCTGCCAACCTTCACCTTTGGCTATTTCTCCCTTTTTACCAGCTATAGCTTTGACTAACAAGCAAGGGTGGCCAGCTCCCGCAGACCTGGACTGAACAGGATCTTCAGCTAGGTACTTGTGCATTTAGATGAGGCTGCCTTTTCTTACAAACACAAACAATCCTGGGAAATCTGGACACGGTCCATAACCACTAGGCAGCTGGACAAAAAGGTTTTTTCCACTTCTGTCGTACTGCCAGCCTCCAACACTTCTCATTGTATCATCTGACTTTATTGAGAGCTGTTAATTATAGCTACGAAGCCTGTTACCATACAGGCACTTTCCTTTTTTAAAGCAGCTTTAAAGGTAGCTGCCTTCCAAGATATTTTGACACAGATCTGGGCTGAAAAAAAATGCAGAATTCCTTATTACTCCCTCCTGAGTTTTGTTGTTCATGTTGCTGTTGTAAACAACATGGGAGAACCTATCTAGGATAGTCCCCGTTTAATAAGTTTGTGCACTGGGTGTCAAGATACTTGGTATGATGACCGAGGTGAAACACTTCCTGCAAAAGGACCAGTTGTGAACTCTTGTCTTTTTTCATGTTACGATGACTGGAAAAACAGCATATCCATGCTCACCTCAGCTTTCTGCTTCTTTCCCCACACAGTAAATATGATCACACACTCTCTTCCCAGTCCCTTTTTTCCTCTGCCAGCTACAAAATACAGTTACTTTTTTGTTTGTGCAGGTCATGCCTGGAGGCAGGGAAGGGAGAAGGTGACCCCTGAGGTCCCTTCAACCTGTCTGGCTTTGGTTCCACAGTCTCAGCCCGTGCAGATCCTACCCGTCTCAGCATGGGTAGGATCAGTATAAGTGGATTTGCTGCTGAGGTCTCGTGGGAAAAGCCCTAGCAGTGTGGAAGCTTGGCAGCTATAACCAGAGGAAGAGCCAGTTAATGAAGTGCAGTTTAACTACTGACCAGAGATCGTTCAGTGATGCAAGACATGACATTTTTTGCAAGCAAAAGCCATTACATAAACATATTGTTTCATAGCACAGGCCCTGTCTGCAGGTAACAATCACTTCTCTTTCTAGTCCTTGCCTCAAGCACCGTTACCTCATAGGAGGCATATAATGTAATTATTGTAGAGCATCTGTTCAAGCCACAGCAGAGAAGACAAAAGTAATGGAACAACAAGACAAAATTACAGGACACCACTTAATTCAATCATCCTTGGAATGATTTTGCAAACCAGGCTCAAGATTAAAGAACACGTGTTTCTCCTGATCAGGTAGTACCCAATTTTTATTCTCAATTAGCATTCCACAAAAGCCCAAAAGCCCAGAAGAGGTGATCCTCAACAGATGAAGGATCTTCAGATTAACGGAAAGCTTTTCACCAGGCATGAATGTTAAGCTCTTTTCAGAACATCATGGTCCGAAATACAAACGCAATCTCCAAGTATAAACTGCGATGCTAAATTAGAAGGGACTGGTTTCCCAAAGAAGGAACCATGACCATTTTCTCACAGAAGCTAAGACACGAGCTCTCAAAGACAGTGTTAGCTACCTGAATGGAAGGAGTTAGCAAACTAGTCAAACAGAAGTTTAAAGAAATTCTCTTACAGGTGTTTTCAGGAGATGTAAAAGCTGGGGTAGGTTTAGAAAGGGAGGTAAGCATAAAAATGCCACCTTATGTGCCCAAGACCCATATGCAGACTTTGTCTTGTGAGAGCTACCTCCAGAGAAGTTAGGACTCAGGCATTAATTTTAGGGCGTTCTGCCAGCCACTCACATCATCAGCCCCATGTAGGTACCAAGCTCCCATACCAGGCATCAGAGGAACAGAAAAACTACCACCTTCAACATGGGTCCAGGAGCAATTTCTTAAGCTTTTCAATGGAAAACATCAAGAGGGAGTGCCACCTCAACTCTAGTTAGGCACTTAACTCTGGGATGGTGGAGGGCTCCCACTAACAGCTAAAGTTTGACAAACAGACTTTCTCTTTCTCCTCAGCCTTTCCTGCTGTTTACCTTACATGCCTCACGTTTGTGTCTCCTCTATAGGTGTTTGCTCTCCCCATGCATTTTAGGAGGAAACCGGGCATTCAGCTCCAAGCTGGCAGTGCTGCAACATGCAATGTGGCACTGAGGAGCCAGCTGTGGCAAATTTCCTTGTTAATCTAACCCCTTACTGTCTTCAGTGTGTGGAAAAGACTTACGTGAACAGAAGGCTACTCTAGAAATACTCTGGAGCTGGAGGACTACTTATTTTCTCAAGAACAGGCAGCCTGTAGAACATATTTTTGGCAGCTGGCTGAGAAAATTTTGTTTCAGGAGCCACGAAGAGCAGGAAACCATGACATTAATCTTTAATCACCTAAGAAAACGTCTCCCCAAGGAAGCAGCTGAAATGACAACTTGCGTGATAATTTGGCAATAACGCAGCATAGCTGTATTACGTTAAGGCAGCAGCGAGGAGCCATCTCCAGAACTCCCACGGGAGTCCCAGCCCATGTCCCACGGGGACACACTTTTCTTTTCAAAAGGAAAGAGACAGCAGCTACCACAGGTTTCATCAGGAGGATGTAATTATTTACCTTTGAGAAACAGAAGTTAACAACCGCATCGCCCTGAGCTCTGTGGCTTGAGCTTCAGCTGAGCTAAGCCCAAATGAATGCTCCATGCCCTAGCTTGATGCTGTATGCACAGCAGGTTGGACATCAGACAGACGCCCACCAGCACTGCCCCTACCACAAACACCACGTTGTTCCAACAGAAGGCTTCACTACTACTGCTACTTGCTAATAGTACAATTTGGCCTTGTATTCAGCTAGAACCCCTGGAAGAAAAGTGCCGATTCAGTGAAAACAGTCTGAGAAGCGATACCACGGCTCATCAATAACACATCACCAACAACAGTTCAGACATCTGCAGGAGAGATATACATGACCACGAGTATGATAAACCTCTTGCACAATACCCACATCTTCTTTTAATTAATTGCTTCGATACCAAGCACAAAGGTAAGTCCTGACAGACTGCTGTAGAGATCAAACTGATTTAATTTGGAGTTACTCCTGGCTTGTATCTATCTAACTCGGGTAAGAATCAGATGCTATATCTTTTAATTTCAAGGGTTCTTTTTGTTCTTTGGTTGTTGTTTTTTTTCCCCCAACAAGCTAATGGGAACTTGAATTGTAAAGTGATTTTATTTTGAGGAACACAAAGTAAATAGGTATTATTTTAAGGCTAATGTACTGAATTAGACAAATAGAGTTTATAAACTGAAGTTTTTTGAAAGAAAACATGCTTCATTGGGTGACATTTACTAAAAACACTTGCATTCATCATGTCTTGATGCCTTTGTAGTCTTATTTATGACTCTGTTAATGCTGTCTGCTCTCGTGGTGAAGCTCCCACCTAAGTAGCAATATAAATCAGTAGGATGCCGAAAGTCAACCACAATGCAACATTTTAATGCTGCTGGGTAAGAAAAACTCATGAATACAAAATGCTGAAAATCAATAGTAAAAAAGCAGCCAGTCATGCCAAATCAGGCTCTGACCTTCTTCCCCTTTAGAGTTTCATCATGGCCAGGCGGCTGGTTACCAGCACTGCACATCTGGGTTCTCTGCCTGCTGCAGAAGAGGAGGGCAGTGCCCGTGGTGCAGTGAGTTGCACTTTCTCATGAGTCAGGATCAAACTAATGGACCCAACTCCTGGAATTACTGGGGATGCCGGGCTAGTGCCTCGTCTCCTCCATGCTAGCAGAAATACATGTGCATGCTGGTTTTGGTGGGGATAGAGTTAATTTTTTACATAGTAGCTTGTATGGGGCTGCGTTTTGGATTTGTGCTGAAAACAGTGTTGATAACACCGGGATGTTTTCATTACTGCTGAGCAGCGCTTACACAGAGCCAAGGCCTTTTCTGCCCCTCACCCCACCCCACCAGCGAGGAGGCTGGGGGTGCACAAGAAGCTGGGAGGGGACACAGCCGGGACAGCTGACCCCAA
>NW_009216148.1:0-21438 GCF_000690835.1 Fulmarus glacialis | reverse complement strand
GATGGCTGAACACCTGCCTGCCGCTGGGAAGTAGTGAATGAATGCCTTGGTTTGCTTTGCTTGCGCGGGCGGCTTTTGCTCTACCTACTAAACTGTCTTTATCTCAACCCACGAGTTTTTCTCACTTTTGCCCTTCCGATTCTCTCCCCCATCCCACCGGGGGGCAGCGAGCGAGCGGCTGGGTGGGGCTTAGTTGCCAGATGGGGTTAAACCACGACAATGTGAAACACATTTAGAAACTGGCCCACGTTCTCCTGGACATCATGCGAAGCTATGACACTGATAATTTCTGGCCACTGAAGAGCTAAGTCTCGATTCTGAGCCCATATGCATATAAAGGAAAAGTGACTCTTGTGAAGTTAGTATGTTGGTAAATCAGAGCAAGTGAGATCTACTACATTAGTCCTCTACCATTGCTGCCCCCAGTATTTTGGTTCAGTTTCAAAGAAATAACTATACTTCGGTGTTACCTGCAACTTTTTTCTTTCTTTTCAAAGAAAAATCTCCAAATTCTGAAAGATTAGTGGCAGCTAATTTGGGGGCAGTATAGAGACAAAACTCTGATTCAGTGAAAAAGAACATGTTAAAACATGTTCAAATGTGGTTGTATATTAGTGCAGGTACGTGCGACGATTCTTTCATTCACCCAACACATCAGGTCTAGCCAAGGTTATGGAAGAGATTTAGTTTTAGCTTCTGGTGTTTTCTTTAGCCCTAATGCTTTATGAAATAAAAATCAAGATCTAAATGATAAACAAATAAATAAATAATCATGCAAACCATTCTGGAAAGTCCTGCCCTTTCCTTCTCAAAAAATCGTTAGATAAGACTGTACCATCAAGATAAGCACGCTTTCTGAGGTATTCTCCTGCTAAAATGTGAACACAATCCTCTGCTTAGATAAGACTGTACCATCAAGATAAGCAAGCTTTCTGAGGTATTCTCCTGCTAAAACGTGAACACAATCCTCTGTTGTTCCCCCAGTTGGCACACATGGAGTCAACCTTTATAAAAGGTGTGTTTTGTCCTGCCTAGAGATACACAAAGCTAAGCAGTATCTTACAGAGATTTTAATTTAATCTTTCATGTAGCCAGGGAGCTTTAAGCTCTAGTGCTTTTAATTTATGTTACCTCATAAATTAATAATGTAGGTATGATGGAGGGTAGCTCATCAGATTAAATGTGTCATTTTATAAAGCAGTTTGGAAGCAAAAAGTATGAAGCCAAAATGAAGTAGTCTTAAATGATCCATTAGGCGCATAAATCATTGCATGTGTTATTTCTGGACTGGACAGTGGTTGAAATGAATGATAACTTAGTTACTGTAATTTTATTTTAAGCTAGTGAGCGCTTGCACAAGGAGTAAGAGAGTGGCGCTGACCCTGGAGTGCTCTTCAGTAGCCTGCCAGAGCTCTCTGCGTCACTTCCCACACGCAGTCCCGTGCCAAGGCGGGTGGCACCCTTGGTAGCGAGTGTGGGACAAGTTCTCCCTGAGCCATCTACACTTGGGTGCAACTCTGGCATTTGATGGAGCTGCGCAGGGAGCCTAGAACAGTTTGGACGTGAATGCATGAGTTTTGGTTTGCTTTGAAGAATGACTCTCTCCCCATGCTGTGGGCACAACTGATACGTCTAATTCAGCTTAAACAGAAAGTTCCTTACCACGCAATATAGGTCAATCAGAAATCCTTAATACTTTACATTATGGGCTAATACTCAAAATCTTATGAAGAAACTGAATAAACCTCCTCTTAAATTTAATGTGCTACTATAAAATTTTGATGGCAAATTTATTACAATTATATGTGCTATAAAATGGGAAAAAAAATCTGTGCAGCTTTAAACTGGTTTGTGTCCACGACAGGTATGTTCTTTTGTGAGACTACAAAACATACAAATTCATATATTTACGGCACAGTATATATACATGCTGGTACAATACAAGAGGAATTAAAACCATAATAAACCATATAATCTATATAGGAGGGACTATATATCTATTCACTGTTCCCACATTTTATGATCCGTCTTTTGTATATTTTTCCTGATGGTTGCTGTTCTTTCATGCTCTTTAGCTGTATAGCGAGGTACCCCAAAGCACGCCTGCTGGCTCAGGCCCCACGAAGCCGCCCACGAAGGAAGGGGCGGTGTGAAGGCACTGCCTGTGCCGCGGTGAGGGGAGGCTGAGCTGCCCAGCCCTGCTGAGGAGGAGGCGGCTGCGCAGGTGTCCTTGGGGAGCTTTGCTGCCAAAAAAAATAGGTGCCTGTGGATTTTAGCAACCTGTGTAGGCAAGATCTAACAATCCCTTCTTTTACTACCTCACTGCTAAGGTGACTTAGATGTCATATTTCCACCTTCTCCCACTACCACCTTTTCATTTATCTCATTGCAAATTCCTGCCAGAGAGCTTAGATAGTATATAAAATATAAACGAAGGTGATGGATAAAAGAAGGAGCAAGTGATTAAGCTAGTTGCTTGTTAGTTCCAGGTCAGAACTGTCTTATTTTAACTATCCAGAAGCCCATGCAATGGCTCCCTAACATGTCCAACTGTGCCTGGAATGCAAGCTTTCCTGAAGATGGTAATGCCTTATATAGAGCTGCAAAGTCTCTGTATCTCTCTCCCACTCTCTATATACATATATATATATTAAAAAAATATGCAAAAATGGGGAATAATTAAGAGGGGATGCTGGAACTCAATGACTGGGTTTTCAGATGTACGTGCATGTGACATCTCAGCCATAATGGAGCAGGCAGATGAACAGTAATTCTTTTTACAGTAACCCTTAGTGCAGGACCACTGAAAGGTCTCAGTGTAGACAGCGGACATGCTGAAGCAGACACTACATAAACACATGGTAAGGGACAGTCCTCCCTCTGAAGGACTGTCTCATCCAAACGAACAGAGAGAACAAGGAAATCAGAGGTCTGTAGTGACTTGCTCAAAGCCACAAAACAAATCTGCAGCAAAGCCATACCTCCAAATGCCCAAGTCTACTCCAGCACCAATAAAAAACTGCAAATTAACCCTATTCAGTCTGCTGGTCAGACACACAAATGCATGTATTTTACTAAGCCTGCTGCAAGCTTACTTGTAATGATGTCCCCCTGCATCCCAAACAGGCTGCAGGGCTTGCACCTGCTCTTCGACTCAGCCATCATTTAATTAAATGGAAGACATAAAACTACCAACCATATCAACTGACTGCAGCAACAGAAAGTATAATCCTCTCGTTTTAACCCCAGGGATCTGGCGAACCACAACTGCTCACCCCAGAATTCAGCAGTATTTAAAATATTATCTGAGAGCAGCTGGAAAGAAAAATACTTAAAAAACAAAGAAATGAAAAGGTAGTTGTTTTGGGCTAGCATTTGTTACTGTTTTTAGATTAAACTGTTGCTTTCTCCAACCTCCACGCTTCTGTCATCTCTGAAGCAACCATGTTTGCTGCGGAGTAAACAACAAATACAAACTGAAGACTGAAGTGCAGGAAACATGGCATCTAATGAAAATGCCTTTAAAACTTCTGGATACTGCTCTAGGACCTGCAGTGAGCAGTGAAATTCCTTTACCTGCAGCCCCCGAATGATTTAGAAGATGAAGAAACCGTAACGATGGCTAAGCAGCACAACTTCAGCATTTATAACCTTAATCTTAGTCATCTGAGGTAGAGCATTGCCTGAGTACCCTGGTTTCTCAGATATTTTCCTGTAGTGAGTTTCCACCTTGCTGCTGCACAGCTGGAAGCTGAGAAACGTGTACTTCTTACTGTTTACCTTCTCAGCTACTTCATTAAAAGGCTGTGAGCCCCACTGTGTAACAGAAGGGGAAAACGTTGTTCACATCCTTCCATGTATCGGGGAAGCTCTCTGACATGGGACATCTTGATGGCTGAGTCATCCCATCTGTCCCAGACACCTCTCAGGCCAAAACGAGATGAGATGAAGGAGCGCTCAGCCAGAGGCAGTCCTTCAAGCCGCCAGAGCATCCTCAGCCCCTCACGGAGGATGGGCACCCACGGTTTTCCATGAACACTGCAGGCTTTGTGTGCTTGGCTTGCTGTAAAGACAAGGTGTGCTGAGGACAAAGTGTTGCCTTTAGTTATGACTGCGCTTCCTCCCGGAAATAAACACAACAGCTCGAGTTCAACTGGGATCAGAGCTTGGCCTTTGATGTCAGGGGCATAATGCCAGGAAAATACTGCAATACTTTTTACTTGGCTATTCAAGGCACTGCACTAGTCCCGAGTTTGGAAACGAAAAGCTTACTTAGCTTACTCAGAGATTGCCATAAAAGTCAGCTGTGGGTAGAGGAAGAAGATATTAATAAAAAAATGATGTTTACAGAGGTTTGAACAGAAAACTCTTGAGAAGCAATTGCAGAAAACGCGGACTTTCATTACGTGACTTGTATGTATCGGAAATAAACCTGGATTTCTTATTGTTGGAGTGAAATTGTATTAAGAATAATAATATACCACCTAGCACAGGACACAGAATGAATTCAGAACATCCTTTGACAAACGTGAAGAGGAAAGCAAATGCAAGTTTGATTTAACTGGTTGATCTGAATAAAATGTCCGCTACAGGTAGAGCAGCATGCAAGAGCCACAGGAGAAAAAACAAAAGCTCCCATACCTGTATCTTTGCTTTGGAGACTGCTTTTCAGCTGACTTAAAAACATGTCCCAGATAATACAAAGGAAAGAATAAAAAGTTCCAGTTTGTTGCAAACCACGTTAGAGTGAAGGGTGCATCGAATTTCTTAAAGGTCAGTTTTGCTAGCTGGGTTGAACCTGACCAGGAGGAGCAGACACCCAGGACCACGGCCACACCCCAGAAAATCTTCTTGAGTTGAGTCACGGAGCATTTCCAGCAACAGCGGTTCACCCTTCCACCGCCTTCCGCCCCGGCTTGCATCTGTGCTTCGGCTGGGGCTGGAGACTCCCGGGAGCGCTCATCCCCTGGGGAGAAGAAAACACTTACTTAGGCTTACTAAGGAAATCCAGGCTGCATTTTAGTTTTCAAATCCGAGGCCCTTCTGAAATCATGTGGAGCTTTACCAGCAAAAAAACCCCACCAGATCTTGACACAAAATGTCCTTCGTTTTTAGATCATTGCAAAGCCTCTGGTTCAACTGAGGCATAATTACAATGCAAGTAATAATTATCACCTCTAGATTTAGAAGCCACCGGGTAAAATGGAAATGAAAATTACATGTTGCTCTGATGTACATAGAAAGCCTTAACACACCACTTAAACTGATGCTGTTAGGATGTGTAAATGAATGAAAAATACAGCATTGAGTTTAATAAAGCAGCAAAGGGGATTACAACAACACTTGGAATTGTTATTGTCTTGGAAAATGTGGAATTGAGCAGCTTATGGAATATGGTGTTTCTTAAAAGGAGAGAGGTGACAATGTATTTAATCTTGAAGTTAAGCACGATCACTGCAATGTAAGTAGCACGATTAATACTGAACTGGGATCGCCAAGTCTTTCAGTGATCCCTAGCAAAACAGCTCTCCTGAGGCTGTAACCAGATGGCAAAAATTAGACCAACCCACAGGCTGCCCTGAAGAACATCTCAGACTAGGCAACCCTAACTTTTTTTAGCTTGAGTCCTGTACCAAATGCGACGCAGCACAGGGACTGGAACTTTGCCCCGGTATAACTCAGCCTGGGATGCTGCTGGAAGGCTCAGTTTCACACATGCCTTATTGCTGACCCGGTGTCCAGGGTCCCAAAGCAGAGGCGGCTCCTCAGCCACGCACCCGGGCACCCATCAGCCCAGTGACGGACACTATACTAACCAGGTGATAATTTTTAAAGACGGCATCTGCTGCATGTCTGGTTTCAAATCAGCTGCATGACAGCCATCAAAACCTCCTTCAGGCTTATGTTCCCAAAAACGTGTCTCTTTCACATATTAAAGCACTGGGTTTAATGAAAAGGTAATTTATCTCCTAAAATACCTTGACCCTTTACTTACATCCTTAAACATGAATTGTTATAGCCCTGCTATCATGCCACTATCAGCAGATACTGTATCCAGCTTGTGAATGAATGAGCAAGGTGAGGTTAGGTGATTCAGTTCCCACTGGGATCAAAAGGTGCTGCCAGACCTCAGCAGCAGGCCACTGCCTCAAGGGCTTTCACCTGCCTTCCTTAAATTCACCCCATTTAACATCCGCTAAAGCTGTCAGTCACCCGCAAGCGACACTGAGCAGTGATTTCTGTTAAAGGCTGACTTCAGTTTAGTTGGTCCATTCACTTGAAGGAGGATGTAATAGTAATTCATGTTGAAAGCCAGGAACCTACAACTTCAAAAGTGTCCAGAGGTCACTGCATGCATTCAAAGGTGAAAAGAGAAATACAAGTACAGCCAGGACAATGAGAGACTCTATTATTGCCAAATATACATGTTCAAGGCAGACTAAGAGAGATCTGCACATAAAAAATCCTTCCTTATCTTGGTGAGAATCAGTATTTGGAATAGAAAATCTCTTAAAGCCTCTTATTTCAGGTTAACCTAAATTTGTATTTACATGAGCTAATACATTATTAAAAAAAGTTTTATTCCGATGGAGAGAACTATTTAATTACTTCTTTACAGATAAGAAATGCATGATCTGAGCTAAGAGTACCATTAGTTTGCTTAGTAAAGCTGTATTTTGTAATGGGAAAAAACGTGGCCTCTGTTTGATATCTTGAGATCTAAAAAGAATGTACAGCAGCAAAGGTATAAACATCTAGTCTTTTTGAGCGGATTTAAGAGAGATGGGGATGTTGCTTATCTCTCCACTTATTTCAGTTTTCAATAGAAGATTGTGTGGGCAGCTTCCCACATAGTGGGAGATGCACCAGCAGGCCAATGAATTATCCAAAGTTAACGTGGCTTTGTATCAAACACGTAAGGGAAAGGTTACAAGCTATCTGCTAAATGTTAGAAGAAGCTAGAATTAAAAAAAAACAAAAAGGCTGCCTGTGAACCCTTAGCTCATTCAAAATAATTTAAATACATTTTCTTTACATCATTGCTTGTAACGAATGCTTCTTGCCTCACTCGCTGCACAGACCGGTCAGGGTTCGGTTTACCGAACAACGGTACGTTCATTTCTTTTAACTTCACCACGCAACAGGCAGCTGCCAGCGCTCTCTTTGCTGTCCACCACACAAGTCCTGCAATGATTACTGAATTCTTCCTTTCCTCTCAAGCTTTTCTTCTGGGCGTTGTCACTGCAACATCAAACACTTCACACACCCTAATGAACTCCAGCATCCTTCCCTTGGACCACAGGGAGAGCTGGGCACAGGAAAAACAAATCCAGGCAGCCAGGGTGCCAAGCGAGAGCTTAGAAGGGGTTTGTGCCACTGTGTCAATGCAGGGAAGAGCCTTCCTCCACTCACAGGTTGCACCTCTGAAACTACTTGGAGAGGTAGGCAAAAATGTTCCTCCTGCTAGCAGACAGCTAGCAGTGTACCCGCTGTCCCCGTCTCCTCCGCAGTTATTCCCCCAGGAAGCAGGAAACCAGGATTTTGCTGAATATATTTAACACGAGGGAACATGCCTTAAGCCACTAGGGCATATGATATCCCAAGATGAGTAGGTGGTCTGAATCACAACACTGAAGCTGTGTTATTTTTTCTAAAATAAGAGTTGATCACTGAGACAGCAAGATAACATGTCTGGCCCTCTGGCCCAGTAGTCTTGGCAATCACTGAAAAGGGGGAAAATCACAATTATATCATCTGATGTGCCAGACTCTCCATATAAAATAATGCAGTGTTTGGTGGACACCCCACAACAGACACTGTGGTGAGGATCTTCTCCCCACCAAAGGCTGAAGCCGCCCATTCTGCTCCCCCTCGTACTGCGCACATACTCATGAGCCAGCAGTTCATTTGGACAGCTTGCATGAATATCACTGCCTTTTAACTCTATTCCATGGCAATTACTCCCTATGAAATAAAGCTAAACTTTACTGATGTTTTCTCTGCTCCATAGGCAAAATTACTTGTCCAGGTACATTTAATTTTGTGTTAAATACACCAACAGAAACATTAACTTTCAGCAAAAGACAATACTGCATGTATCACTTCTAAAGTCATCTTGCAGCTCAAGGCTTAAATTTCTAGGGATGCTCATTCTTTGGATGCATTTACATCCCGGATCACACCTTATCCCAGGCATGATGGGTTTCATGATGATGGGCCCCATATTTGGGGGTAAAAATCACTGTCCTGGTGATTAACAGTTACAAGCTGAGACTTGTAGTATCTGTCAGTATCTGCAGTATCTGTCAGTGAAACTGTACTGTGCCCTCATGATTTCCTGTGCTGCTGGAGGGCTAGATGTCAAATGGGCACAGCCTTTTCCAGTGGATGTGACACTGTCCTGGAGGATACCTGGGACATAATCTGCCCCCAAAAGCCAGATTGTCTTTGGAAGTGGTGGACGCTACAGACGATATACACCCATGCGGCCTCATCCTCTCATTTACTGTGCTGGGGACTGGCCTGCCAGCTAGCATGCATAACACCCAGCGCTGTACCTTTCCCTGCCCAGTCTCTGTGTCCCCATGGGGGCATTTTCCTCACCCAAACTGCAAGTGCACAGATGGGGTGACATCAAACCCACACACGGATGAGAAGCTCCTCACTCTCTTTCCAACACTGCACAAAGGCCAGCTGGCAACAGAATACACATGAATTTAAAGATGGCAAAATGTCTTTTCAGAAAGGATGAGGCTGGACATTAAAGAATTTTATTTCTGGACATCCTCGTCCAGACTTTTAATGGGTTTCTTCCATTGCTTCTTGCAGCAGACTGCTCTGTATGCCACTGTATCCCCCAAAAGAACAAATCAAGATGCTGAGATAGAGGAAAACGCCTATCTTACTTTAATAATTTTGGCTTTTCATTCTCCCTTTTGTTCATTCATTCTTCTGTTTCATAAATCCCAACTGTAACCACTCCTCCTCCCTCCCTTTCAGCCCAACGTCTCTCCCATGGCATTCAGAAGCAAAGGAAGGAAATCACTCCAATGTCACTGCCAATGCCACTACTCACGGGGATCCCCAACCCCAGAAAACAGCCATCCTTCCGTTTCCTCCATTGTGGGTGAGACCCCTCGCAGCTGACTTCAGATACCTGTGGTAGGGACATCTATACCTGAGCTACTCACTCCAGAGTCCTGGCTGAGGCCATGGAGAAAAACAGGCACTGGAAGGCCCTACACACCCCACATAAGGTAGATGCCTTAGATGATGTGCCCTTTCTTACTGTCTACAGATGCCTGCACTGGGTTAGAGAAAATCCAGAGGTAACACCTTTAAATAGCCTGTCCAGACCGCTTCAAAAGTGCTTTAAGGATTAAGACTCCTATGCACAGCTAGCCAGTTAAAGGCTTACCACAGGAGCACACCGTACCTCACTGTATATGTTAAAAATATGATACTGATAAAAACCATGGGTGGCATTCATCTTCTCAATTTGAGACGTCTGCTGTGCAGACTTGTATATCTGAGACAGTCATTTACACTTTTTGCATAGTTAGTAGACAGAAAAAAGACATTTCCATAGTACAATTTATCTCCTCCTAAAGTAGACGATTAAAACAAGCCGGATGAATCACCCTCTCCAAGTGCTTGTTTCTCTCCACCAGCTCTAAACAGTCTGGGGCGATGAGCTCAGAAGTAGGTGTCTCCAGTGTAGGTGTCTGCAGCTGGGTGAGATGAGTCCCACCTCTCCACCGCTGCTGTCAGGAACAAAGAGTAAAGCCACCGCGGACAGCACTGGTAGGCTCGGAGCTGGGCCCCGCCACACAAACATAGTTAGCTGTTACCAATGAACTGCTTTAGCTCTTGCCACCTAGTCAGCAAATGAGTGAAAGAAGTACTACAAAAGTGCTGGGTGCCCTTGCCAACCCTTCAGGGTGAGAAAGTGACGCTCACAGAATAAGATCCCGCCTATTAGGGACTGAAACATGTGCCTAATGATAATGCACAACTCTGACAGCTTCTCCAGGCTATGAATGTGCTTCAACGTAAGCATATTCTTAAACAGCTCTTTCAATCAGGCTTCCGGAAAAAAACCTGACAAAAGAAAGAATCCTCACAGGTCTCTGTGACAACTACAAATGAGCCATTCTCAAGGCATTTCCATTTTGCCAGCCTCTCAAATGTTTTGTAGCTGCTTGGGCATTGCACAAGTTTGTAAAGCTTGCAAAACTACTATTTGCTTATCATAAATAGGGGAGAAGGAGCTGAGGTAAGTCCTGTAAGACAGCACCTGACCCTCAGCGTGGTCAGAGCTCTAGAAACCCGTGACATGCAGGGGGACTGGAGCTGGACACTACACAAGGTATATTCTCACAACCTTGAACGCTGTGTGACTTCCTCTTCACCCAATAATTACTACACAGAGAGATCAATGGGAGAGAGACCATTAGTTCCAACACAGTAATTACTACACAGAGAGATCAATGGGAGACCATTAGTTCCAACACAATTACTTACCAGTTACAAACCTAAGAACACACATGATGACTTCTGCTGGTGGTGTTCTGGACACACAATACTATTTGCCTCAGTGGCAGACTCCCAAACTCCTCAAAGTGTTTTTATCCCACTCCTGTCTACCACACTCGCTATGCATTATTTAGCTGTCCAGGATTTTTGAGCTAAGCTGTTAAAAAATAGCTGAGGCATCATCCTGTGAAGAGAAGATGAAGTGCCAAATCCACAAAGTGATTTACGTCTCTAATTGCCACTGCAGTTGCCTAAATCTGAAATGATATTTATTCAGATATGTTGCCCAGGCATTTTCTTCACCGTTGGTCAGGTTGAAAAGTGAGGTCTTAGGGACTCATCTGTCACCTGGCAGATCACCCAGTGACACTCCTTTCACAGGTCATCCTGACTGGCTGGTTTTAAGGAACTGTTAATATTTTGTTTCATTTCGGAAGCCAGTAATCGCCATGTATCAACCTTTCCAAAGACCTATGCCTCTGCTGCACAGAACAGTAATGAGAGCACACGCAGCCTAACTTCTGCATCAAGGGACATTCCCTCCTTCCCCAAATTGGCTTGAGCTTTGCCAAGGCTGCTTGCATCAGCTGTATCCTCCTCCCAACCCCACTAGAGCTCCTCAGATGCCAATGGATCTGTTCCTGGGCATGCCTAAGCACCATGACTCCTAAGCAGATTTGTGCCTTTCTTACACCCAGACCCTGTCAGCAATCAAAGACACATTTGAGAGTTTCCATCTCTCCAGACTCTTGGAGAGTCATCTCCAAGAAATATTCCCATTCTGTACTTGAAGTAGTCATTGGAACAAGGCCTAGAGCCTCACTTTTTTTCCTCTGGGCAAACGACCTCCTCACTTCAGGCTTTCCCAATAAATAAGGATGTTTTCTATTCTGAGCAGACCAGCTTTGCTGATATCTGAGTTCCCCTGGCCTTGGAAGGCTTGCAGATTAGAGCACCCACCTGGGCAGATGGGATCCCTGCTCCTTCTAGCACAGGGGGTGGGAGGCTGCTCTACGCGCTGAGCTACTGAAGAGGAGCACACACTCCACCTCCACTTTTTGAAGGAAAGGGTTCAGCCACTTAGCTGCCAACTCAACTCTGAAACAGAGCGGTAAGTGCTAGAGAGAGTGAGCAACAGTGAGGAACGGGCATCTTAGCACGGCATAAAGCACAGGACTTTGCTCGGCGTTACCTACCGGGCAAGCTAGATGATTCATCCTGCAGCCCCCCTGGTGTCCTTTGACGGGGGTCAACAGGCACACTGATAAAGGAGATGCTCTTTCCCCTTCCAGGTTTTTAAGAGGCTTCTGACAAAATCCCACTCCAAAGGGCCTTAGAGGAAACAAGCAGCCAGGGAAGGTGCTGGAATGGATAAAAGGCTCAGTACAAGATAGGAAACCAGTGAGGAGTAAATACAGCAATGGGGGAAGTAGCTGAAGCTCTGCAGAGGTCTGCTGTGGGACCTGCACTCTTCACCGTAACCATAGGTAACGTGAGCAAGGGGGCGAGCAATGAGGTGACAAAGTTTCCGAACGACATGAAGTTAGGCAGGTCAGCAGGGGTAAGGGCCAGCTGCGAGGGATGACAGGCTACGTGACTGGGTCGTAAATTGGCAGATGGAGAAATGTGCCGATAAAGAGGTGCAGGTGGGAGTGAATAATTCACATGCCGCACACGCAGCGATGGGCTCTGGCCATTGCCACCAGGGATCCTGAGCCCTTCACAGGCTGCTCCACAAAAAGGGCAACTCAGTGTGCAGGAGCAGCCAAAAAAGCAAAAGAACTGCCAAAAATTACCAGGAACAAAGCAGAAACCAGAGAAAAAAGTTGTTTCTTACATCTGGGGAAACTGCAGCTGTCAGCACACCCACACTGCGAGAGATGCATATCAGGCTAGAAAATACACCTTCCCAATCGATTCCACCGAGCTGGAGACAGGTGGACCTTTGGTCGGGCCCCATATGGTGGCTGTGAGTGTGATTTTTGAGGACATTGCTCTTTGGTTCCTACAGGGAAGTTGTGAGTCCCCGTGGGTGGCTGGCGGATGGGACTGCAACGCTTAGTTTGTCTGCGCATATTTCCCCAACTTTCCAACCATGGTTGGTGGTAAAGGTCTAACAGACCAGTATTATATTTTTTAATGAATACCAATTGATGTATCATAATCAAAAAATCACAAAACCCCATCAACCTTTATTAAATCAGTTTTTAAATGAGAATATTTGGTCAAAATGGCATTGCACATATGGATTTTTAGACGCTTTTTGGGAAACTGTAGAAGTTTAAAGCACTTTCTTTAAATACTTTGCTTTTACAGGAACAGATAAAAATAATTTTACTTAATTTGATCATGGAATAGCATGACTAAATTAAGAATAAATCAATACAGCAGATAGTTTTAAAATCCACAGTAAAGGTTATTTTAAAGAACAAAACCAGGGTATTAACCTATTAGGTCAGAAGGTCTGAATTTGCTTGAGGCTACAGAATAAGGGATGTAGGTATCTGGAACTGGGGAAAACTGCATGAACACAGATTCAAAGCAAGACGAATGCAGTCTGAGTTCAGACCCTCTTTTGCTATTGGAATTAGTAATATAAATTAACTAATTATAAAAAATAAAGTGTTACGATAATCTATGCAGGATATTCAAACTTATCTGATCATCTCACCTTAATTTCAACAGGGTAGGAAATAGGTCTATTGGCTCACAGGCAATCAAGATGATTCTCCTATCCTCTTGTCTGTGGAAATCTGTCCCGTATCACTGATACCACCAGATCATCCATATAGCTTAACTTGTACCAAATAAGCCTAAGTTTCTTGTAACAGGTAGTCCCAAATCCTAAAGCATTACTCACAGATATTGCATTTGCTATCACTAATGGTTATCATATATTAATTCCTGTTTTACCCTGTGCTAAATATTACATGTAACCTTACTAAGAGTTGGAATTAAATAATCTGCACATATTTGTTGAAGATACGCTAAATTCTCCTCCTTAGCGTACATATTTCTTTCCACCTCTGTCAAATACTCCAGCAAGGCTTCCTGCAAAATATATATTCTAATTTCTGTTACTGATACAGAGAGAGCTGAAAACTTATCAACTCCATACTTCAGCAATTTGGACTTTAATCCATTTAATTTATCTTCAGAGGCAACTGCTTAGAAATTCTATTAAAAGTGCTGCACTTGAATGGGCCTTATTAAAATATGATATTCCATATTGTGGGGTGGGGAGTTCCCCTAAATACTGTCCTTTTTATTATTTATCAGAATGCATGATTGGAGTCCAGAGTGAAAATGGAAGATATTGGGTGCTTATTACAGTATCAGCATTGTAGTAGTGGGAAGTAACAGCCATAAAAGCACTTAAAGAATAAACCTGATTATGAGATACATATTCTTGATAGTATGGAAAAAGAGATTTTTTTTTTCTCATTATTCTGCATTCCTTTCTTGAATAAAAATTGGACTGAAGCTTACAGTGAGCTACCTGGCGAGGTCACTGGGAGTTTCACAATTGACTTTGAGGAGACCAGCATCTCTGTGGAAGGAGAACTTTCATTACAACAAAAATAAGCTATGACTAAAACTGCATTCTGGGCAAATTTTAATCAGAGTCTGTGCAAATTTCACCCTGAACAAAGGTTTGAGAGATGATTGTCTGTTCTGGTGAAAAAAACAAACTGGATTCTCTGCAAGCAACTACTGTATTAATTAGCCAGGCGTTTGAGTGCCACGCGTCTTTCTTGAGTTTTATCTCCAAGGAAATTCAACTACTTACACTAATATAAATAGCACATTTATATCAGTACCTATATACGGGTATTATTATATTAAGAGGTAAGTGAATTCATGCTAACTGTGGAGGCTGCTTTTTATCAAAAACAAGATGATGTTCTTTCTCCCTTATGGAGCTTTCCAAAATTCAGAGCTGCTTGGCTTTCAAGCAAACACAGTTTTAGACAGAAGATTTTGCTATAGCCCATTGGTTTCTTGCATACTGAATTCTAACTCCAATTGATAGTTCTCTTAGTAGCTAAAGGGTTAACCTGCTATTGAACCTCAAACACAACGGTTTTTTAGGTCCTAAGTTCAGAACAAGATAGTTGGAGCATCTCTTCTCCGTCAACCAACAACCAGGTATTAGAGTGGACTTGACATGGACTTGAGCATGCTCACAGTGGTTGGAGTAATGCACATATATCCAGATACGTCCCCACATGATTTGCTGCTCAAGGATCTACCAGAAGAAAGAAGAGGATGCCTCCTCACCTGTCACCAGCAAGGTCAGCAAAAGCTGGGTCTCCTTTGATAACAAAGCTAGGTTTGGCTAGACACATGTTGGCACCAAGGCACTCAGCATAACTCTGAGCAAAAATACATTACATGCAAAAATTCTAGTTTCTATTTTCTCTCTGATACTTGCCTCTTCCTCTTCTCAGTGAGAAAGGCTTCTGCAGCCTGCTATTCCTCACTTGTTTCAATCAGCTACAGAAGACAGAAGGATGACTTTTTCAGCCATAAATACGGTACTATCCTTGCTGAGACCTGCACTAGGGAATTTGAGGTGATTGTGGAACAGGCATTTCTAGATCATACTTCCTCACTTCTGCATTCTCCATGACTGAATTACAAGGCTTACAGGGCTCACTTTTTTTTTTTTTTATTTGAGGAGGTTTTTGGCCAGAAATAGTGATACTGAGCAAACTGTATACCTATTACTTCAAGAAGAGTCAACGTATAACTTTTACATAACCAGATACATTTTGCCAGATCCTGTGGCAAAATTCTTGCCTTGAGTAGGACTCATAAAATTTCCAGGCTAGGTACCCCTACATTATGTCCAGGTAGAGTGGATCCAAGTTCCTGGAACGGGGCAGTTAACATTGGAGGTGGTACCTGGCTTCTCCAATACATGTGCCAACACATTTGGTGGGTAACTCTGCCTAAGCAAGCCATCTCTGCACTGCTAAAAACGCCTTGTTTCCTGTTGCCTTTGATCTTATGCTGCAGCGGCTGTCAGCAAAAGTGAAGATTACAAAGTACATCTACTCTTTTATTGGCCAAATTCCTGCTTCCGCAGGGTGCTATCCAGGTCTGCAGTGGCATCTCACAGTTTATAATCAAAGATTAACTGGGCTGTGGACTAAAGGTTGGCAATGGTACTTCAGCCAAGTGGAGGGAGCTGCTTCGTACATAAGTGAATGTGCTGTGCTGAGTATAATGTGCTAGGAAAGCTACAGCATAAATAATGCTACATATGAGGCTTATAACTGGGAAATTGCTGGGGAATACGTGTTGAGCTATCATAGACTTTTATGTTGAACTGCTAGTCTTTTCTGAACTCTGGCTCTTATACTGAACTGCTTCTATGCTACAAATCCTACTGTCTACAATTATCAGCCATTAGGAAAGAGGGACAAAATTTCTGGCAGCCCAGAGGGCAAACCGCACCCTGGGGTGCATCAACCACAGCACAGCCAGCCGGTCGAAAGAGGTGATTATCCCGCTGTATTCAGCGCTGGTGCGGCCTCACCTGGAGTACGGTGTGCAGTTCTGGGCCCCACAATTTAAGAAGGATGTGGAGGTCCTTGAATGTGTCCAGAGGAGGGCAACAAAGCTGGTGAAAGGGCTGGAGGGAATGTTCTCTGAAGAGCAGCTAAGGACTTTGGGCTTGTCTAGTTTGGAGAGGAGGAGGCTGAGGGGTGACCTCATTGCTCTCTACAGCTTCCTGAGGAGGGGACGTGGAGAGGGAGGTGCTGAGCTCTTCTCCCTGGTGTCCAGTGATGGGATGTGTGGGAATGGTTCAAAGCTGTGCCAGGGGAGGTTTGCACTGGACATTAGGAAGCATTTCTTTACCGGGAGGGTGGTCAAACACTGGAACAGGCTTCCTAGAGAGGCGGTCGAAGCCCCAAGCCTGTCAGTGCTTAAGAGGCATTTGGACAACGCCCTTAACAACATGCTTTACCTTGGTCAGCCCTGAATTGGTCAGGGAGTTGGACTAGATGATTGTTGTCAGTCCCTTCCAACTGAAAAAGTCTATGATCTCTGCTGATATATTCTTTTACAAGAATTAGAAAATGAAAATATGAGACAATGAATGATACATTCTGGTGACTTAATACTTATTTTTTATTAGTTCTTCTTCCAACTTCTCATGGGAGAAATCTATAATTAAATTACTAATCTGCTTATTTTTTGAGAGCAAATGCCTAAATTGATTCAAGATGACTAGAAAATGCACCTTGCTTCATTTAGGGATAAGTGGGTGAAATGTAATGGCCTGTGATCTACGCAAGGTCTGAGAAGATGATCCAATGGTTGCTGTTATTCTTAAATTTTGCCACTGTAAATGAAACTATTGTTTGTCCATAGTGTGTACATATTGGCTCATTTCAGCCACTAAAGTAAGGAAGCTTGGATAAATCTTTAATAATTTATCTTTCTGTTCCGTGATGCATTAAAGCTCCTGCTCTGGCATTTAGTAACATCAAAATGGTGTCATTTTATTTTTGTATCATTTGGGGAGGGGACACTCGGTCCAGAAGTAATGAGTCACCTCCATACCTATAGCTTATGAGTTTGCACAGGCGAGATGGTATACAAAATAACCAGTGGGACACGATCAAAGATGAGCTGGTGGGAATCCCCAGTGAGTAAGGCTAGCACAGCTAAGAGCGGCTCATTTTGAGGCTGTTTAAAGCCTAAGAAAGCACGGTGCCATTTGGGAAGAGAGCCAGGTGTTATGCAACAAGAATCTCCTCACGCCTTTGGAACAAGATCTTGGATATCTGCTCAAATACGCTGTTGTGTTAACTGAAAATACTGCAAGGAATAGGAATTGCCCTGGGGCAAAGCCAGAGTGTAATTACTGCCTATGTGCACTTAACACTCAGTACCCACAGTAAACACGGAAGAGGGTACCACTTTTCCATCAGGGGAGCAAGTCACATTGACTTTACCCTGTAATAACCTGCTGGCGGGTACCATGGAGAAGCAGACACACAGCACATTTACACCCCCATTCATTCCGGTAGCTGCACGCAAACTTGTTACCATTACCTTCACCGCTAAATCATTCACTCCATCCCAGCTCCGGTCAGGAGTGAGCGAAAGCTGCTACCACAACTATGGAGAAAGCACAAGGTGGGTTTGATGGTCTCTGCCCTGATCGTGCATGTTCACATCTAAGACTGTCTTCTGTGCAGGAAGACAGGCTGATCAGAAGTGAACATTTTGCAAATTATTCCCGGCAGAAGCCAGCATGCATTCCTTGCAAAGGCCACTTTCAGTGGGGAAGCACACACAAACCCACAGCCCTGGCTGGGCCACCGAACCCCCGGGCTCTCCTGCTCTCTAGCTGCTTCTGTTTTCTAGAACGCATGAGCACTGCATATTTCTGTAACATACAGTTCTCACTTAAAAAAGACCAGTGGGCACAATTCTTGCTTCTACAAATGCTAACTCCTGGGTGAAATTTTCACAGGGTCTGTCCTAGTGCTCAGACTACAAACAAGCATTGCCTGACTACCAAAACCTAGCAGAACACTGCTAATAGTTACACAGTATTTATCCGTAGATATATTTATGCAGCATTTCAACTTATTTCCCAAAAAGGAAGTTTTAGTAGGAACCTGAAGTCACTGACTTCAGTAAAAGAAGTCCTCTCGCCCCTCTATTGCATCCATTCGTGGCAGTGCCATCCCACGGCCAGAACACACGTGTGGGAAGTTTGGTGATCTATTCATATCTATTGTAAGTCTTTTCTCGCCTGCTCTGTGAAAAGATGTGCTGCTTGTTTTTAGACAAGTTGCTTCATTCTGCAGTTTTTTGGCTGCCCCATCTGCAAAATGAGGATAAAAAGAATTGCGTATCTTAAGGAAGCAGACTGCCACTCATGAAAGTTTTTGCTGTGCTTGGGATCTTCGGTTTGTGCTTGCTAAAGAAGTGAAAAAGATTTATTATTAAAGTGATTACAGTGTTGATACGCTTGTGGTGAATTCCCTGCAGGCAGGCAATATATTAAAGGCCAAATTAATTTCTCATTTGCACTTGTACAAATTCCCTGCAACTCCAGTGATGCAGACAAGGTTACTCCAGCTGAGCATGTGGCAGAATCTGGTTCCACAGCAACTCACTTTAGATATTTATGTGTAATAAATAAAAGCAGAGAGATATCATTTGCACTATAAGCAACTTTGAATATCACCAGTCACTCTTCCCGACAGAACAGTGCAGAGGAAACATGCTATATGGGGAGACTGCAGTACCATTTCTTTGGTGCTGGAAGCCTGGGAATAAGGAGCTCTAAGTAGGGGCTAATAAAGTAGAAGATGGGTTTTCTCTGGTAAGGTGATTGTCCTGCAGCTCCTCATGAAAGTTGATGTCACCTATCTCTGGAAGATCCCCAGATGCAGAGCGGGGATGGAAATATTTACCTTCCCAGGGAAGGGAAGTCAGTTCTCAAAGTACACTATGCTTTCAGGTACAAATAGGGTGAAACCAGCCAACTGGCTGGTCTGAGAGGAATGGCCACTGCAGTATGGATGGAAACTGGTGAGAAAAACAACAACAGAGAGATGGACAAGCATAAAGCAGGCACCGAGCCTACATTTCTCAAAATACAAAGTGTGTGTAATGGTACCAGGCACAGAAAACACATGGTATGGTTACTGCCTGCCCGAGGGATGCATGTAGATACAGTTGTTTTGTAGAAAAGTGCTGGTACAGCAGGCTCAGTGCATACTGATGATTCAATCTCTGAAATAATTCGAAATGGTAGTCACGCTTCTGAAGGTGCACAAAGTCCTTATCTCCCTTCTAAAGCAGAAAAGCTACTGCACCGACAGGAAAATAGAGGGAATGCTGGAAGGCTTTACAGCAATGCATATCAATGAAAGGCTCCTCTTGGCTAACTATCCTAGAGTGAAACATATTCCTAGTGGTTCTGCCAGAGATCCTTGAAATGCTTTAATGATGGTTGATGGGGAGAAAATAATCATAACTACGAAGCAGAGGAAAGTTTTCGCTTTCTTGCTCTTGCAGCATTGGCTATGCCTTTGCAAGGGACTTGGACTACCAGAGAACTTTAGGAAGGTAAATCTTTGCCAGAAGTATGGCAGGCAGACCAAGGGAAGCGAGCAGTCCACAGTATGCCCACTGCCTCACTTTATTTTTGCCTATAACTACATCTTGGCTTTTTATATGGCTCTAAACACCAGCTGGCAAAATTAGTCAATATTAGTCTGAAAGGAAATGTTGTCAATTGATTTGGAAAGAGAAGCTCTCAAACAAAGCCAGTCTGTTTCCTTTGCAAAGGAAACTCTTACCAGCCTCTGTACAACCTCTGGGCCCTATCATACACCAACTGGTAATTGCCAACTGGCAATTTAGATTTTGCCATTGATGATAAAGGAAAAAAGAATCTGAAGTAAAGAAGGAAAAGTCCAACTAGGTCAACAAAGTCCCTGCTGGGCGGCAATAGGGTATCTGAGAGCTGGTATGCAGAGCGGACATGGAAGTGCTTGACAGGATTCAATTTTATGGCACAGGGGAAGACTGTGCTGCTTCTGTTTCTATAGAAGGTAGGTAATAAACTGTATTTGAACTGCCAGAAGAGGAATGAGATGACCCACATTTGAAAGCTGGAACCTGGTGGGTTATTACTATTTATGATTCATAAAGCATGTGCAGTGCACCGAAAGAAAGGGAGACATGCTCCCTGCCCAGAGAAGCCTCCAATGCAAACCTTGAGAGAAACTCTCTACTGTGCACAGGGCTAACTCCAAGGGCTTTTTTAAATTCTAATTTTAGTGTAATGAAGATCAGGCCTGCTCTTCTTTCAGTCAGAAAACCGAGATCCCTTTTTCTATCTCTGCAGCAGGTGGTTTTTACGTTGGGGGAATGCAACAGCTGTATTCTCCATGAACTGAAATAACAACCTTCAGGTACTCCTGATTTTCTACTTTTACTTGCTGATTTTAGCTCCTTTCCCCGTATTGGGCATTTCTGCATTTTCTCACTTTCTCCTCCACAGAGCTATTGCTACCATTTTTTCTTTTCCCTTCTTTGTTCCTCAGTTTTTCAATATTACTTTTTTTCTTCTTCATGAGCTTTCTATGGAGTCTCACATTCATATTTTACCTCTTGCTGTTCAATCATTCCCTTTTTTGATTTGTTCTTCCTCTTTGCCTCATCTTGCTCACCCCTTTCTCCCTCTCCTCTCTCCATTCCTCTCAGCCAACCCCATTCTCTCAATCAACTACCACATCCCCCAGTGGATCTCCCAAACCAGTAGCTTTCTCTTTGCCCTTCTTTCAGGAACTGAGCTCCATATCCACCCCTCAGATGGGCTCCTCTTCCTGACCTGCACCCTCTTTCTGTTCCTCCTGCCACCGCATCACCCCCTCCACCTCACCTGCTCTGTCTCTCTAGGACATGGCCTACAGGTTTCTACCCAAGATCGCAGCTCCTCAGCCCAGACCTCCCCACCGGCTATGCCCAGAGATTCAGAGCTCTCTGGGAGACCCTCCTGAGCACATCACTGCCCTTTCCAAGGTCCCCAGCCAGGGTCCCTGAAAGTCTCCAAAGGTCCCCGTGGTCCCTGAAGGTCTGCCAACCCCTTACTGCTGTTGGGCTCCTAATGTCCCTCCTGGCCACAGAGCCCCAAATTCACTGCTACCATGCAGCTGGACTGGCAACTAGAGGTGAGGACAGATGGTTGGGACACAGGGCTGTGTCCCTCCCATCGGGGGTCAAATCTGTTCAGCATCCTCCCTTCCTCCTGCTGGGGGTCTTGCCTGGCAAGTACTTGCCCAGGGGCTTGGAGGTCGCTCCTGAGCCCCAAGGGGAGCTCCAGGAGAAGACCTCTGCCCCTGGAGTGTGGGGGAGGAA
>NW_009216147.1:111121-115432 GCF_000690835.1 Fulmarus glacialis | reverse complement strand
TATGATTCTATTCTATGATTCTATGATATATGTGTCTTCCTGTGAAGAGCTTTGTCCAGCTCTGCCCTGGAGAGGAGGACTGGAAAGCCATGAACAGCTCTAAGTTTGACCAAGAGCCTGAGGGTTAAAGGTGTCTGGGTGTGTTGATATATGTCAGGGTCATTGCAGAGACAGGTCCAAGCATCCAGCCTAACTGAGTACCTCTAATACAGATGTCTCTGTCTCTGCTCCTCAGTTCACCTCTGTTCCCTGAAGATATTCTGTTTTCAGCAAAATTTAGCTGTTCAAGAGCAGCCAAACCTTGATCAAGACACGGTCTCCTCTGTGAGAAGGATGCAGGGCTTTGCAAGTTGGTTCTTTTTTTCTCAGGCACACACATGGTTTAATGCATGGGCTGGCATCTCCCAGGCCTGCAAAAGAGACACCACCAATGGCATAAAGGACAAGCCCCACTCTCTGGGGTATCTGTTCAGCCTCAAGTCCACTTCTCCCTTGAGATGCTTTGCCTCTAGGATAGGCTGTAGTTAAAGAGATTCAAGCAAACACAGGCTTCTTTGCTGTTTGTCACAGCTCATTAGATAACTATTAGAAAACAGCTCATTAGAATTTAGAAAATGCTGCATTGCTGGTTTTCTAAAGGTTTGCTCATACAGAACAAAACAAGAAGTTAGAAGACAATGAGAAGCATGGAAGCCATTTGGCTCCCAGATAACAGTAGTTTCTTGTCGTCATTCACTCTTCCCAAATTGGGAACTTTTCCAGCCCTGTCCTAAAGAACATTGGGTTGAAAAACATCTAAAGAAGAAGAGTATGGGTTGCACACTTCATGTTCTACATGTCTGCTTGAGAGCTTTGGACTCTCCAAATGCTGCAGGGAGAATCTTTCCTATGATGGAAACAAGCTGCATGTCATCCCTGTTGGGGGATGCGGATTATTCAACCTGCCCATGCAATCATGCAAAGGGCCAGGCTCTGGCAGTAATAATCCTGCAGCTGCTGCACTCAGGGAGCCTGAGTAATGCACATGTCGTGGTTACTTTTGGTCCCCACAGTCATCACAGCCAGGTGCAAGGCTGAGCCCCATCACTCTGTCCATACTTACAGAGAACTGCGTTTGTGCGTGTTTTCCTCTGTTCCTACCATCCTGCCCATGCTACGCTGTGCAGAGGATGGAGTTTGAGCCTATTGCAAAGAGAGCAGGAACAAAACTTTCATACAGGAGATTGTCCTTCTCCAGTAAAGGATAATATTGAGTTTGGACACAGTCCCAGTGAATAGCAAAACTCCCAGAAATTGAGGTTTTGTCAGGCTGTTTGTTGGAGGGGTGGGCAGGTAAGACTAATAGAGGTACCAGGTCTCTGAGGATTCTCCTGGCCTGATCATGCTGAGACCACTGCATGGTGGGACAGTAATGAACCTCATCCCACACACTCAGGAGACATGCTCCCAGCTAGCCCCTGTTGTACATGATGGGTGTCCTTCAGGCAAGGTCTGTCCTTCTGACACAGGGACTCAGAGGGGACTTGGTCGCAGGTGTCCAAACCATCCCTACCTTCTGAGCTGGTGCAAGCACACCATCACTGGATGTTGCTGTACCAAGGGCTTACAGGGTGCCCATTAACTCTTAATATTCTCTCAAAGGAGAGCAGTCTCCCAAACAGGGAAAAACCCTGATGCTGCAGAGTCAACAGCTGTTGATCTGCTGGGAATATGAATTGTGGCAGATGCATCCCTGTCTGGAGCGGCAGTCCCTGTGGACAGTCACCACAGCCAGTTCCGGCCACACTCCAAAACAAATCCAGACCACCTGAGGAAGAGCAGGACACGTTGCCACTTTAAGATTGCACAGGCAGGGCAGGATTTATTTCCTGGAAGAGGCAGCGTGCTGCCGGTAACCTCTGTTAACCACAGAGCACACCGGGTTCCCTCTTCAGCAACCACCGTCGGACCAAAGAGGGTTATGGCACGGCAGCATTGTTCTGCTTCCCTCGAGGGATAACGTAATGGCTGATGGCTCTTCCCCAGACATCGGATGTTGTTCTCTCCCTTCATGGTTTCTTCTTGCGGTTTGCAACTTCCTCAGAACCACTTAATTGATTTATAACCCAATAATCTATCCCCTTCATTAGCCGCAGTGTACAGTCATTTATCATTCCCTGCACAATAACTGATTTCAAGCCCATTAGTACATGACCTGAAATAGTTATGGGCCTGAAGAATTAAACAATTCAACCCAGCTGAAGGGCAACATCTGCGAGGATAAGACAGGGCTTGTGTCACCAGTACTAAACACCAGGCATGACCAAAGTTTATAGGCAGCACTTTTGCAAGGTCTGTGTACCAAGCACCTGGAGCTAGGCTGTAACAAGGAGTCAGGGCTTGGGGAAGTGCTTTTCAAAGTTTTCTCCCCAAAGCAAGTGCTTCCAGTCCTTAAAAAAGGCAGATTGCTCAGATTCCAAGCACATCAAGAGGGTCTAGTTGCCCTCAGCAGCCTCATTGGGGTATCCATTCATTATTTTCATTGAGCAATTAATATTTGAAACATAGCCCTTCCAGGTAGGCAGCAAAGATTAGCCACGTCTGACAAATAAACTCCCATAGCATTTCCCAAACCCCACTGAAGTGTTCAGGGGTCATTATGGTTGCAGGGAATGTCACGGAGTCTTGCAGGCCTGTGACCTGCCCCAGGGTCTTGCAGGATTTGGAGGTCAGCTTGGGGCCATGGGGAGCTGTGGGGGCACAGGTTCAGGGCCAGGACCAGGGATCTCATCTCAGGGCTCCAGGAATCCTGAGCTGTCAGGGAGCAGCTCAAGTGGGGCTGCTTTTCAGGGGCAGGCAAGCCAAGAGCCAAGGGTGCCAATGGGGCAGAATTGTCGCCAGCAAGAGCACAGACCCACAGTACCCAAGCAAGAGGAGCAGATGCAGTGATGGTAAACAGGGCCAACAGTCCAGATTGCCAGACAAGTCCACGGTGATGAGGCAGGTCCGAGGTCAAGTCAGCTAGGTACAAGGCCAGGCAAAGCATGCCTACAACCCAGCTCAAGCAAAGGCCAAAGATTCACGTTTGAGCTTAAATGCATCTCATGATCCAAGCACCAAAGGAGGTGGGTCAGAGCAATTAAAGGCTGTAGTTGTGCCAGGTTGGAAGGAGCAGACAGGGCTCCTGGACATGCTGGTGCTCCCAGGATGCAGACTCACGCAAACTTGCCCACTAGCAGCACACATGCAGTCTGCTCAGTCTGCTCACATGGATGGCTGAGCCATAGATATTAGTCCAGCTCTGTATTCATTCATTATTCAGTCCTTCCTTGCAGGAGGAGACAGAGAGGCTTTCATGATGAATGCTGTGGTTTCTAAAAATAATTTACTACAGCTAAAAATGCAAAAGCTAACTCTTCTGTCCCTGATGGGGTGTAAATTGGAGTCACTTCAGTGAAATCTGCAGTGATACACAGAGAGAATAAAAGGAGACTAGGGCCCAAATAATCTTTTCTGAAGTCTGATTACCTGTGTCTTCATTTAAAGGTGCACAGCTACATCCCAAAGCACAGCCTGGGCTGCCCAGCAGTCCTGCCGCTGCATCTCATGCTTTCCAGGCTAAGAGCAGACTCACCTGGGCAATGCTGAGACAGGGACTCACACCACTGGGACATGGCTGCTAATGCTGGCACTCCTGCGGCTGGAGAGCAGGCTCTCACTTGGCTTTAACTGCATCTGGCTTTGCCAGCAGAAGACAGACCCACCTAACAGCAGCCACAGACAGCTTCCAGCACAACATAGGTGTGCAGCATCCTCCAGCCACCCTGTCCTCTTCCCCCTTCTTTGCCTACTGCCACTGTTTTCTCCCTCCTCCAGACTCTTGCAGGGAGGCAAGGGAAGGGCTTGCATTGCACAACTAGTGCTATTGGCCATTATGCATGGTCACATCCATAGTACAGTCTGGAGGAACATACCGCAAGTGCCTATGCCCTGCCTAAAGCTACTCAAGCTCTAAGTCATGTAAAGCGTAAGATAAAGCGGCTGGAACAAGTGCTGCTACAGTGACTGTGAGTCCTAAAGAGCTGCTCTGACATTGCCACACTCTGGCTTCCACAGTGACAGGAGTTATTACCTTAATGACCCGAGCACATTTGCAAGTCATTAATGCCAAGTGTAGATGGCTATAACAGCACAAAAGAAGTAACTAATTCCTACCTCTTGTTGCTGGTGTGTCTGGAGCACAGCCCTGCCACCACTGGAGCAGGGAGATGCCCTGGAGAGGATAACCTCTTGCTTGCCTCTGAGGAAGATCCTATCCCACGTTGTCCCTCT
>NW_009216147.1:75969-111090 GCF_000690835.1 Fulmarus glacialis | reverse complement strand
TCCTGCTCCTTCTCCAGATGAGGAGCCACTACATCACTCTCTCCTCCTTCAGGAAAGAACAAACCAAGTGATGGGGACAAGGCTGATTTCTGCTCCTGAAGACAGAAATTCACTGTGGTCTCTTACAGAGGTAGTGAGCTGACCCCCTCTATCCATGATGTATGAAGCTCATCCAGGGATCCAGGTGATCTTCCTAAGAACTGAGCAGTGCTTCAGAGGGAGGGAGGACAGGGGAGAGATAAGGAATAGAAGAGAGGTATATGCATACAGCTGATCTGGAGTGGTGCGTTAGCTATGCTAGTATACAAGCCCCAGCTCAGAGTATTCTAGATATCAAGGTCCAGTTCAAACTATCCTAATTATACTTCTGGACTGTTTTAGGGAGTCAGGATCTATGAAGATGCTACCCAAAATAGTACACCCCCACATCCCAGAAAAAAGGCTTCCCTCCGCACACTTCTTTGGTCTGCAGAGAAGACAATCAGGCTGGTGTCTGTCAGAGGGAGCCTCCTTCTGCAGCTCAGCCCTTGCCCAAGCAGCTTATGAGGGTTTCTCAGCAGGGCACGGAATGCTTCCCTGCCAGGGACTCCCAAAGCCCAACGTGTGGTCCAGGTTCCCTGCTTGGATTCACTGCCTTTGCAGGCACACAGCATCCCTCAACTCTGGGTGGGCAAAAACGTTAAGCAAAGAAAATATCAGAGCAAAACCTATCTGGGACTTCAGTTATGAGATTATTCCAAAAGTCTGCAAAGGGAATGAATTCTGCCGAGTCCCATGTGTGCTCCCCACGGTTCAGTCCAGATGCTCACCACCTCTTGCTAGGAGTCACACTCCTGCCATTTCCCAATGCCATTTCTACTGGGAGTTTCTTCCAGGAGAAATTTTCTTCTCTCCACTCTCAAAGCTGGTCCCCTCAAGCTAATGCCTCAGGGAGACCCCTTGTCTTTGGAGCATCCCTCTCTCCTCTTTCTCCTTCTTCCTCCCTGCCTTCTACACTCTCTCCATCCCATTTTGCTGAAGCTACCAGAAGGAAGTCAAAGAACATGGTGCTGAGACTACACCAGTGCAACCCATCCAAACCAGGGCTGATGGTTTTTTCTATTGGAGGGCTGGCTTATCCCTGAGCTGCGATGAACTGCAGAAGCCTTCCAGGCTGATCCAGCTCAGTCAGAAGGTGGCAAGCTCTGCCAACACAGCCAGGGATAGCACAGCAGCAGGGATAAAGATGGTGAAATCCTGTAAGGTGTCAGAGTTTGGCCTGGATTGTGGCAGAGCTTTGCTTTGTGCTCTGGAGCGGGCACAAACGCAGCTCTGCAAAACTACCTTACCCAGTGTGCCACACACACATGGGTGGTCCCTCCTCTGCCAGAGCAGCCAGCACTTGTGTTCCCGTTTGCTCATCTCCCTGGCTGTGGTCACCTTTGTTTTCTCTTCCCAGTGTCTGATCTGGGAGTGCTGGGATGCAGCAGCATTTGCAATCTGGGCTACAAATGTGTTTAACTGTTCAGGCAGGGCCTTCCACTGGCACCTCCTTGTAGTGTCCCACGTGATGTGGAAATGCCCTCTGGGAAAGAAAAGAGAGAGCTTGAGTCAGACAACAAGCAGAGGAACCTGGAGCACACAGTGCAGGTGTGTCCCGGCCACAGCATCGCTGGCTGACCCTGGGACTGGTTGCTGGAGAAGGATCTCCAGGAAGGCAGGTGGCCCCCAAAGTGCCAGTACCGTGAGAACTGTCCTCAGTCCTCTTTTTGCTGTGGAGGGAGAGGCTATCCATCCCATGACTGGGCACCACTGAGGTCTCGCCCCACTGAGTGAGTGGGCTGTGTCTGGGGGAGCATTTGCACAGGTTCCTGGTTCAGCCCTCTGGATCACCTGTTGTGTCCCAGCCATGGGACACACTCCTCCAGTGGAGTCTCAGGGCCAAGCCCACAGCAGTGATTGCTGCTTGCCAGCTCTTCCCTGAGCATGCAGGACAACTAGCATGCCCTGGCAGAGTCTTGGGAAAGAGCTGAGGGAGAATGCAAGCTTTCAAAGATGGAGATTTCACACAACAGTGCATGAAACAGCCTGCAAGGACAAGATCAGGAGCCACAGAGGACAGGGGCTTTTTTCAGCAGCAGCACAGTAAAGGTGAGCAGGGTGCAGGCTCCCTTCAGACATCACAGCAGCACCCTCCTCTATCTGATCAGTATTTTCTGCATCCCCAAGGCACTCACACTATCCCAGAGATGGTCACTAACATGACAGAGTGTTTCTGAAACTCATACAGAGGAATAATTCTCATCATGTCTGACAGCCATGCCCAGCCAGGGAAAAACATGAATATTGTAACAGAGCCACACCAAGGGGAGTGAGACTGACACAGGGAGACTGTTATCCGACTACATTCTCCCTGCATTGCTATTTGGGCATAGAGACCACAGGAGACCTGAAACTGAGACCTTCAAGGTTCTCCAGGAGCTGTCTCTACAGGTACCTCCTGTAGACGTCCAAACTCCTGATGCAGTTCTCGTCCTTCAGACTCACTCTCTCCCTGCTGGGGGTTACACGGCTCATGACAAAGCCATTGATTCCAAACTGACCCCATCGAAAGGAACTTAAAGTCCCTCTCAGGCGATTATTGGAATGGGCCCTGCTGCATGAATTCAATCTCTAGTGCAAAACAGTCCCATAGCCCTTCTGTGAGAACTGCCGGGGGAGATCCTGGACCATCAGGTCTGCAAAGACCTCCCAGCCCTGGAAGGGCTGCTGCGCATGTGTCTCTCTGCAGCCACCCTCCAGTCCCACAGATGACAAACATTTGGATTACATGCAGGGTGAATCCTAGACTCAGAATTGACTTCTTGCAGAGATTTTTTAAACTTTAATCACAGGTTTCATCATCGATCACCGAGGCTTCGCAGCCCTGCTTCTTCTAGAGCAGCCATTTCCCAGACTGCTGATATTTGGGGCATATGTTTGGATCAGACTGGCAGCATATGGCGAATTGCTCCACTCTGCCCAAACTATGACCAATGTGCATGTGGACCACAGCTCCACACCTTCCTGCTGCAGCTGCCACCCAGCACACCCACCCTTTGGCTCCCCAGAGCCACTCCCTCCTGCCAACATCCCAAAACTGATTCCAGGCATGGACAGGTAATGCACACAAAGTGCTGGTGGCATGTTATACTGGATGGAAATCACCTCCCTGCAGTGAGCTAGCATGTAGCAAGTGTAACACAAGTATATTTCAAGTACCTCTGTGCTTATGGTCATTATCAGCTGCTTCGGGATATTTGCGGATCCCCTCCACTGCCACCCATGCCCGCCCTTCCAACAGGAGAATTTCTCCACCTGACTAACCCTGCATTCTCACTTCACAAGTTGTAAAATTACTTGGTGTAAAAAAAAAATCCAAACAGAAGAAAACCAACTCCCTCCCCGAGCTGTTGTAGGGCTTTAGTTATTGATTGTTAGCAGGTCGGTGAAAATTAGCCCACCTGTAGTCACACTAAAGACAATGCAAATTAACACTTTATCAATTGCTAAAAGCAACTCCTACTGCTCACAACAGAGCAACATAATGTAATGTTTTGTGATCCCAAAGATTCCCATGCCTTGGGTTTGGGTCCTCCCTCACTCTCCCCTGGCTGTATAATCACTGACCAGCTGAGCTCAGCCAGGCACCTATGGGACCTTCCTGCAGAGAAGTAACTGTGTGGGTGAGATTCTTGTAAAACCTCTCTCACATCCGCAGGGGTTTTGCCACACATCATCTCTGCTTTCCTGGAGAGTACCTGAGGTTGCAATGCCATTTCAGAGAGAAAACACCCGTTCCTTCAGTTTTGTTGGGCCAGAGCCAACCAACTTGCTCCTGGGGAAGACACTGTTGTAAAGACAAGCTGTGCTTGAAGCTAGCGAGTAGGTTGCTGAGCCCATCAGTGCCAAACCCACCCAGGGCAGAAGACAGGGCTTGCTATAACCATAAATATGAAAAATATATCTCTTCATACTGCAGAAGTGACATATGGCTCTCCCATTCAGGGAGATGGAAGATACTAAACCTCTTTTGAAAAATCTTGTGGTAAAACTAGAAGTGGGTCCAAAAGCCTAGGAAGTAGCAGGCAACCACTCTGTATGGAGGAGCTGTCTCTAGTAAATGGAGTAGCTTCACGACTCATCCAGGCCCCAACTGCCATGGCGCGTCCTGCAGTAGCAGAGACAGTCACTGACACACACCCCTTGGCTAGAGCACAGGTTGAGGGTTCACCTTTCCTATCTCCCTGAACTGATTGCAGCTGCTGTTCAGGCAGACCATGTCCATTTTGAAGAAGCTGGTTTTTGCATGTCTACTTTTTTCCTGGTTCTGCACAGAAGTTTGGAAACAAAACCCAGGTACAGGCTGGGGATGAGGGATGGCTGATCACCCCATGAGGAACATGAGCTATCATGGAGTGACCTCAGAGAGTCTCAAGTCAGGTGGCAAATCTGCACCAAGACAAATCTTGCAGCATGCACAGGTGCACTGGACTCAACAGCCACACATCAGCCGCTTCACACAGACAGTTCAGGGGGAGAGCAAAATCCTGCAGCTGCTGTCCTCATTGCTCACTGCCTGCACTGCTGGGACCAGCCAGCGCCCATGCAGCTGAGACCTTGCTGGGGCAGACTGGACAGCAGCACCGGCCGGGCTTTGATGGCAGCTGGGAGCTCAAGCATTGTGTCTTAGCGCCTCAAAATTGGCAAGATGACACCCATCTCTGCCAAAACACTTCTGTAGGCACCAGGTCTTTTAATTAGCAGTTTCTCCTAGTTAATTACTTTTGGGAAATGTTCCAGGCTCTGAATGAAAGCAGTATTTTCCTAGGAGAATGAGTCACCTCTCCTACTTCCTAGTAATCACAATAACAGTAAAGCTTAGGGTTTGTGAGAGTACATTGCCGCTCAAGACCCAAAGCACTCAACAAAGGGCAGAGACTGAATGCCACCTTCATCCTGTGGAAGGGGGAACTGAGGCCCATGGACCTGCTGTGTCTGCCTTGCCCAGCAAGGGCCAGCAATGTACCACAGCTGTAGTCACTGGAGCAGGCTGATGCCACACATGCTGACCAGGGCATCCTTGTCCTTGTCACATTGCCAAAGATGTGACAGTGCTGCTGAGATGCTGTGTGAGACAGAAGGTTGCCCTGGTACTCTGCAGCACTCACAGAGACACAGCTGGGCTCTGATGCAAGATCCAAATCAGCACAAACGGCAAAGATGAGAGATGGGAAGAGTAATAAATTAAGCAGACACAAGCCCTAACACTCAATAGATAACTGCAACATCAAAGATCAGAAATCTGAAGTCATGTGCTGATGGGCCTTTGAGGGAACCACTCAAACATCACCTTACCCATGTTCAACCAGAACTTTGTAACTGATAAGAAAAGGGAAACAAGATTACCATGGGTCTCATCAGAAAGAGAATATCATCAAATACTTGAAAGCGTTTGTGGGAATGTGCAAAACTTATTATGGGATGTTTAGGGGAAAGACCAAAGGTGGAAAAAGGGAGGGAACAAAGTAGATCTGGGAAGAACAAGTGTGGAAAAATAGAGTGGAGGAGGACAAAAGGGGATGGTTGCTTGCAAACAAGCTGCTGATCAGTACATTTTCCTGGCCAAGCCCTGCACCTGCAGGAATGTGATCTCTGCTCTGTGTGTGCATGTGCGTCAGATGCAAAACTTCAGGCCAGACTAGCTGGTGAGTAGGATGAGAGGTCTGAGTGCCAGCAACTGGAGAGAGAGGCTGCAGGTCTAAGACACTAGTTGATTGTATGTGTACAGAGAGTGTGTGAGATACTTGCTCAGCCTTACAGCTGGCTGGGGTGAGCAGTGTTTACACTGGTTTCTGGCTGGGAGCACAAGACAGATCTGTCCCCACTTCCATGGGCTACTCCATGCCTAACAGAAATGGCCTCCCCACACATGGCACCCCATGGGTACCTGGCATGTGTGGGTTGGGGGGACAAGGTATAAGGTGCTGTGAATCTCGAGGCACCCACTGCAAGCAAGGGATCACCCCTATATTTGGCCCTTCTGTACAGCAACAACTGAATGCCACTGGGGGCTGGGGGAGTCACAGAGATGGACCAGCGCTTGCCTCCCTGGCCAGGCTGCATGCCCACTGCTAACAGATCACATTTGTCGTGATTTCATGCTTCTGCCAAGAACCTATATGAAGCAGCACAGCAATATTGAATTCTTCACAGAACTTACCCTCAAACTGCCTTAATCAACTGCTGTGCTAATTGCTCTGTGCATTGAATGGTCCCTCTCTAAGATCTTGTTCATTAATGAGCGTGAGTTTGTGATGTCGTTTATATTCATATAATCGGAAAGCCATCAGGAGATTTGTGGCTGAACAATTACAAAGCTCTGAAACAGCAAGGGCCTGATTCCAGACTTCCCTATGCCCAGTGCAGCCAATTATTCCTGCCTGTGGCCTCAGGTAGCTCCAGTTCTCATGTCCCCCCATCATGCGTGAGGTAGGATGACCTCAGTTGTGTCTATAGGTGGACATAGCGGTACCTGTTCTTCCCAGAGCTGCGTATTTCATTACCCCAATTCCATTACTCCTCTCAACAGAGCTACTGTTGTGGAGGATTGCCATGGATGAGTTGTCTGCAGCACTCTGCCCATGTATTGCTGGACAAAGACCTCACCACCTTTACAAGACTAAAATCAGCCAAAGTCAGCAATGTGTGTCCTCCTGTGAGATAATCAAGCTTGTTTAATTAATGCAAAAGTCCTGAGAACTGAAATACAGATATGGGAAAAACTGGGGGGAAGCAGGCAATGCATAGGCTTGGATTGGGAGATGCATATTTTGGAAGAGTGAGAGAGAAAAAGCAGCCCATTAGAACAGGGACTGCAAGCTGTAATCTCTTCTAAAACAATCCTCACTTAGCACTCCTATATCACAGCAATCTGGTTTTCCTTCACCGACTTAGTGCAAGACCCAACAGGCTTTCTGATTTGCTCCATGTCTATCCACTATCCTACTTTCTGCTATCCTACTACTTGTGGACAAGACTTGCCAGGATTTCACTCAGTGCTGCTAGGTGTGCTTTGAGGCCTTTGCAACTTAGTGCAAATTGATAGGCAAACCAGGCAATGTACATATTCTGCAGGTACCTTTTCCCAGCCACATGCCAGCTGATGAATGCGATAGTGGAAGCCTGCAATTTGGACAGGGATGCTTTTCGCATCATAAATGTGCATTAACGGAAAGTGCAAATAGCCATCTAATAAATAGAAGGAGATCAGCTCGCAGATGCAATGAGGTATGGCATAAGGAACACAAATAATCACCCTGGAGCAGAATGAGCAATCACTAACGATGCACCACATCTGCAAGTGGGGCCAGCTGGGGACCCTGCCCAAGCCTTGCTGCTTTATGGTCAGACACAGATAGGAAGTGACAGGTCTTTTCAAAATGATTTCCTGGTAAACCTCTGTTTAAACAGGCCCATGTGTTGCTGTAGAAAGCCCTCCGGAGTCCTATTAGCAATCCTACACTTGGTTCACAGAGCTCCCTCTAGCAACCAGGTGCAGAGCTGGAGAGGTTGTTGCCTTTGTGGATACAGAAAATGATCGGGAGCAGGAGTTCAACAAAAAGCTAAAGAGATGTTATCAGACACCTAAACTGCGAAATGCAAAATCACCTACCTTGAAGGAGACGCAGAACCCTCAGAAATACTGAACCATCCCCAAAGGGCAAGGCTTGTTTTTAAAAGGGTTAAAAATATTTGGCTTTCCCTCTTTTTGAATTCTTCTCTACTTGTGTGGGTAATACAACCTCACTGCCAACTCTTCCACAATGAAGGGGTATAAGGTGAGCTTGTTCCAGCTGAAAAACCTCTCAGTAGAGCGATGCCCAAAGATGCAGCATCTCTACTCCAATGAATTTGCAGTCTTGGGCAAACCACTGAAAAAGGCTGTGCCACAGAAGCAGGTGGTAGGATCCACAGCACTCGTCTCAGCAGTGTCTAATATTGTAACTATGGAACAGGTGAGGATCAGCTGTCATCCGCCCCAGCCCCTTCCCATTCATTACAGGTACTTGTCAGAAGCCAGAGGAAGAGCTGGGACTAGCATGCATGGTCTGTGGTCCCTTTCCCAAAGCTAAAGATTATCTTACAAGCAGATCTGAACTCACTTCAAGTGCATCTGGAAGCTGGGACGTGTCACAGCAGGTGATCCGTGATAAGGCCATGCCAGCTGACAGTCCTGGTTTTGGCTGCAAAAAAATACCAAGTAGTACTACCCATATGCAACTGTGTGTAGCTTCAAACTGACCTTACTGCTTTTAAAAACTGTCAAACCAGAGTTTGCTCTGATCTGATCATTTCCCCTGGAAAAGGTTAAAATGACCAGTGCCATTTCAGTGATCTAAAAGCTTGAACCCGTATAGACACACAGTCAGTGCCATGCCATGGCCCAGGCTCTGGATGGAGGAGGGTTATGTATGAACCCAGAAGGTCAAAGACAGCTTTTCCAGAAGAAAAAGTCAAATTCTTGAATGCCTGGTCTCTATTTGTTTTAATCTGTTGGTGTCTGGGTCTTTGAGCTTTGTATAGTGTTGCTGGGCTAGGCTGGGCTTGGGCCCATCCTCAGTCTACAGATCTCCGAGGTATTTCTGCAAGGTTTCAGGAGGCCTGGCCAAGACTAGCAGTGAAAAGCAATTGAGAGAAAAAGTGAATGATAAGGGAACGGCAGTTCAGCTTTATCAGGAGTTTCTAAGGTTTGAGATGAAGACATATTCCAGCTATATGGAATATTGCTGTGGGGTTGTTGACCTTCACCTGTTTCTGTGCCTTTGCACAGTGCCAGCAGAAAGCCACCCATGTGGGTCAACTGTAATGCAACCTACACATCTACCCGTGGCCCCAGCGCAGGATGCTCTGGTGTCTGAGCTGATTAAGGCCCAACTTGATGACATTTTTCTGTCCCTTTTGCCCTTGGTACTGTCAATCTTCACGAAGTGAGCTGTTCCAGTGCGTGCATAGTGAGCGTTAAGAAGTGTGCAGAGCTGTGTTCATCGGTGGGTGCCTTGCTTGGGGAAGCATACATCTGTGGAAATGCAAACTGCAATCTTGTTCTGGGTTTCACCTGGAAGAGCAGTGCTAGCACAGCACCAGCGTCTTCTGGCTGGGAAACAGGGTTCTGCAGTCCATTGCCTGTGGGCAGAGGGATCACAGCCTCTTTTCATGACCCTGATTTAGGGAAGCATTTGAAAACAATCGTGATTTTCCCCTCACACATAATTTTTAATGAAATCAGTGAGACTTTAGAGGTCCATGCAGGGAAGGACCAGCATCCATTGTATTTCCTTATTTCTGTGTTGAAAGAGTGGTTTTGTTGTCAGTTTCTCAGTACTTTAAGATTTGGTCCATGCCCTGGCATGGGAACCAAATGGTGAGGCTGGATCCATCCGGCAATAGCTGCGGCAGCATTGGAGGCTTCCAACTTGTATGAATCTGCAGGAAGAAGTGAAAACAATCTGCTTCCCAAACTGGGTCTTTTCTTAGTGTCTAATGACCAGAGACCAGCACAAGCTCCGGAGCAGAAGTGTTCATCCCTTCTCAGTACTCTCCTCACATCCTTCCTCCCAGGCTTCCTGGTGGGCCTGAATCCTACAAAAAAAGCCACACTCTGACTCTTGCCAAGTACTTGGCTGCCTTCCCGTGGTCACAAGTTCTACTGTGTAGTGTATTCACTGGAAGATGATATGTCCTATTTGTTCTGAAGCGCCACGTTTCTAAACCATTGCCTGCAAACCGTATGATTTATTATGCTACTTTTCATCAACTGTAGCAGGCGTAGGACTTGACAGACCTTCTTGAGCCTCCCGTCATTTTTTGTGTGCATTATGTGGACAGAAATGCCTGCATGTCACCCTAAAACCTGTTTTCCATGTGATGGCACCCAGACAGGCCCCTTCTAGTATGCTGCATGGTGCAGCACCTTTCTAGAGTGCCCTCAAGGATGCCAGTATGCTAGGTTTGCTTAGGACATTCCCATTCTTTCCTTTACCAGCATCTATAAGAGGAGACTATTTCTTCTGCCTGTAGGGTTCAAGCTGGAGAATCCCACCTCATGACTCCTGCCTCAGACTCCATAACTCATGGCTTAGTTGCAGTGGTTTTTGTAGAAAAAGCCACCTGATTGCTACCTGAGTCCCCAGGTGGTGAAAAACCTTCCATAGCTTCCCTCAATTCTCTCCTCTGCCTGCCAGAAGTGTCTTCCCTATTTCCAGTCAGAATGTTTTCTCTCTGTCTGTTGCATTAAAGAGCTCCCCAAAGCAGAAATGTTCTTCCCGTGATCATGTTTGCCTTTCCTGTGATGAGTTAAATAGTGGGATCTCCATTCATCTCAGAAAAGACGCTGATCTTGCACCCCTGGAATCTTTATTCAGTGCAGCGTCGCCTTCCAGGTCTTGCTCACGAACTGTAGCTCATCTCAGCAGAAGGACATCATTAAAGCAGGGCACTTCTCTGAGTGAAGACTTGTGCTCACTGGCGAGCACTTCTGGGCCATGGGAGATTAGCTAGCAAGCGTTTTGAAGCCATGGAAATATCTGCATCTTAAAGACATTATTTAAATTCTGTTCAGTCCAACCAGCCCTAATGATGTTACCCACAATATATCTTAATTTGATGTTGGTAATAAAGTTCACTGTAGCTGGAACACTATCATACCAATGTACCAACATACAAATGAATGTTACCCATGTCATTTAGTACCCCTGGCTGTTAAGGTGTCACTTTAGCCATATATTTAATAAATAGGTCCTTTTATGACTATAATACTGATAAGTATTCAACTAATTTCCATGCATGTTGCATTCTATATGTTGCTAGGGATTTTACCAAGGCCGTCACCAATAGCAACTGGGACAAGGAAGTAATAAATTCAGGAGGCATTCAGAAAGATCTACAACATAGAATCACTTTATAACAATACAGGAGACATTAATCACATTGGTGGCTAATGGGAGAACTGGATGCAATCAGTTTAAATCCCCTCTGAGAGGAAGAGAAACCACTTACTGCTCAGCCCCAGATCTCCTCTCAAACTAGAGTAAAACTCACCTGGAAACTTTTGCCAGGTTCATGATCCCAGCCTATTTTTGTCTCTTTAGCCTGTGATGCCTTCGCTCTGATCATGGAGCACTGCAGCAATAGGAGGGAGGGCTTCAGAGACATCTGGAGTCAGAAAAGGTGCCAGAGAGCTACACCTTCTGGTCTGTTCCAGTAACTGAGCAGAGCTGCAGCAGGAGTGTTCATTTTCCCCAGATGAAATCACAAGCTGGAGCCAGCACCTTGCTAATTAGAAACTACCTGTGCTGCTGGCATCAGCTGTGTTTTACTTCCACTCTCTCTCTTGTGCTTGATAAAGTGGTGTATTTTTATTTTAATTGCTCCCCCACTCTAGCAGGGGCTGGAGTGACAGCACCTGGAGCAGCATCTCTGCAAGCGGCAAGTAGAGGCAGGTGATCCCCGAGGAGGGAAGGCGAGTCAGATCCCACCCATAATGAGCGCTCCTCAGCTTCAAAGCACAAACCCCCGTGTTTGCCCTGGGTGCTGTGTTTGTGGGGGTCGATTCCTCTGCCACGTTGCAGCTTCATTAATGCGCACGGTGCACCATCGCCGTGCCCACAGGACGGGCTGCCACGCATGTGCAAGGCAGATCTGAGCAGTAATCTGTCACCATGCCGCAGTTCAGGCTGGGGTGGCCTTACAATAGCTCATTATTTTGTCTCATTACAGCCACTTGCACCGTGGCAGGGTAACCTGCCGCTGTAAGTTGGTAGCAGCTTGTCACACCAATCAATTACGCAAATCCTCTGCCCTGCAAAAGGGAACACAAACCTACTCAGCACAATTTCTGGGTGAGAAGACAGACCAGCTGATAAGAAACAGGAATAGAAAGAGGTTAATGAGAGGAGGGCAAGGGTCCACAACACCACTGCTGGCTGTCGTCTGCATGCACAAGAGGGAATGGCCCCATCCTCAGCTTCGTGAGCAGAGCTTGGGACAAGTGAAGCAGACATGGAGTGGAGCAGCCGCTGTGAGTGGGAAAACTGGCACATTTCTTCTGCAGGACCTCAGTCAATTCAACTTTGCATCTTCCTCCAAGGACACCTCCAGGGAAGCACTGACCAACCACTCCAGCCCTGATCCTCTGCACTGCAGGAGTCATCCCCTGGACCACAGCTCCACAGGCCACCTCCCTGTGGTGAGCACCACCCAGCTGTAACTTGCGCTCCTGGGACCCACAGGACCTGTGGCTCAAGATCCCAGCAGTGCTTCTCAGTTCCTCTGGGGGACACCTTTGATCCATGGGACGTCACAGGTGGCTGAGCTGGGTGAAGCCTGCTTAGACTGGAAATGGGGAATGCGTAAAGGAAGAGGATGATTGTCTGGTTTCTTAATAAAAACAACTGGAGCAGGGCAAACTACATGTGGAAACCAGGTCCCATGCACACTTTTGCTTGGCATTGCTGAGGCACAGCATGTGCCTTGCCTTCTCATTGCAGCCCCACTTCTCCAAAAGCCCCTGGCTTTGACCCTTGGCCCACCCAGCAGCACATATTGGCAACCTTGTGCTGTTCAACACCCTTTGGAAGGGAGCATGCATCATTTTGTTATGCCTTCCTGCCAGGAGCAGAGCTGGGGACCTAGGTGGTCAATCAGCCCAGCCTACAGTCCCTCCAAATAAAGCTCTCCTACCTCCCTTGGCCACAGCTGCAGTGTGAGACCCCTTCTCCCCTTGCCTTCCATCCTCACCCCATGACTTCCTCCCTGCCTCTTCTCCAGAGTCCCTCCCTGACACACAGCTCTGCCCCTCAATCTCTCCCGTTTTCTTCCACAGGAGCTGAAATGCACATACCTACGCACCCCTGCCACAGCGCTGTGCTGCCCCTTGACCCAAAACTACATGTCCCCACAAGCCAGGTCCCAAGTACCTGCAAGGTCCTGGTACCTCATCCTTTAGCCCTCCATGCTCTCCTGCATGCACAAAGCCCTGTCAGCTGCACCCAGCAGCACACACAGCTCTCCTTGCAGGCAGCTCCCTCCTCTGCCTCCCTGGTACTCGCTGCTGCTTCTCCACCAGCACACCCAGCTCCTCAGTCCTCTGTGCAGGCAGCACTCGACTGCTATCTCAGTGGGGGGTGGGCTGGGCGGTGGGGAGCAGGCTCCACTGGGCTTGAGGCTAAACAGAGCATGATCCTATATAATGAATGGCCACTCTCCTGTTCCCATGTCTAAAGGCCAGGTTGAACTCTTTCCACTCCCAGGACTGGGGATTGCACTGACTGCATGCACGAAGGACTGGCGCGGCCAGCTCTGACAGCCTAAGATTCCTTGGCGGGAGTGATGTATGAAGGATTGTCCAGCTCACTGCAACACAACACTCAGCCAGAGAGACTGTTCTTGTGTGTGGTTTGCAGAGAGCACTCACATGGCAGGTCATGGCTTTCCAGAGTGCTGGAGCCAACATCTGACATGATCCTGGTGCCCGAGGTGTGGTGCAAAGGGCACCTGTGTCTGGCATAGAGGTCTCACGGGCTTGCCCTTTGCAATTCAGGGCTCTGTTGAGCACTCTCCCCGAATTCAGGAAGTTTGTCAGGAGTGTCTATGCAGCAGCCAGGGGTGAGGTCTGTGCACTCTGTCGTGCCCAGTTATGGGGAGATTGTTCCATGGTGACTCTTTCTAACATATTCTTCGCATGGTGCTGCATTTAAGCCACTCATTTATCTGCTCAGCTTGCAGCATACCAATCAGCCCAGGGCTAGAACAGCAAGGTCAAGCCTGAGCAGAGCTCTCCTTAGCCCTGAGAATGATTCTGGCATATGCAGGGTACGGTGCAAACAGGGTGCCCCTGCTGTTTTACCTGCCCTGCAGCCATACCCATTCTCCAGCTGTATTGGGAGTACTGTCCGAGGAGGCTGGATGGAGGCAGGACCAAGCTGACAGAGACACCAGGCCCCTGGCATGGGGTATGACTCCCCAGGGGGGTTGGCAGCAGCATCAGGACCCGTATGCCTTCAGGAAAGTTAGCCTTACCAAGCATCTTCTGGCAGCCTGCTCAGCTTTAGGCTGGTTCACAGATCTGCCACAGACACTGGTCTCAGAGTCAAGTCCTTCAAGTGACACTGATTCCAGGGAAAATGATTTCAGGGGCCATCCTGGATGTGCCTTGCAGCAGCCCAGGCTGGGTCAAGCTGGTTCCTCCAGGACTTGTTCTCACACACAGTCATAGCCCCCCTGCAAATGCAGAGCTGGACTGCACTGACCTGATACTGGAAGGAGAAGGCCCCACTCCCCAGGGTGCTCATGAAGTTACGGAAGCAAGGAGAAACTGATAGGTCAGCTTCAAAGAGACCCTTCAGAAAATGGATTACCACAAAGCATCTGGGACACAAGCTGTGCTTCAACTGGGATGTTTCCCACTGGGTGAGAATAAGGGCTGCATAACTCTTTCAGGGAGAACCACATAACATCATCTATACCCAGCCTGTGACCTCCAGACCAGCTTCAGGAGCTCAAAAGCTGCCTGAGAATAAAGAATACTTCCAAGGAAAGTAGTTGAAAACTTTCTCTAAATAGCGTGTGTTTGTTGTAGTACTAACATCCATGACCATAATGTGGGGATCACAAGGGAAGCGTGAGTGCCCTAGACAAACTGTCCATGTAGGAGGGCTGGGGTCAGACACGGGCAGGGGGATGGTGTGCTCAGACTGCAGGTGGATGCAACATCTCCTTTCCAGAGTAACCCCAGCTTTTGGCTATCCATTCCAGATAGAGGTGAAAAGGTGAAATCCCGGGTAGGATTTTTAGCACTGAAAACTCTCCAGCATTTACTTTCAGCACCAGGCTGCTCCCCTGCCCAGCTCAGGCAGTGTCCTCCACCACTGATGGGCTGAGCTGCAAGCACCCCCTTCACTCTCGGAGCTTGCACTCCTGCTCAGATACAAATGTTGGTCATCGGGCCACCCAGAAACAAGCATCCCCACATGAACCCAATGGAAAGCTTTGATCTGGGTGATAGATACCACCACCACCAGATATTTCATTCTGTTTTTCCAATGGGAAAAAAAGTGAATAGAAGGATCTAGTACGGGAATTTTGAGATGTGCAGAAACTGCATTTGCTGGCAAAATCCTGTGTTAGGGGATGTATTCCTGACTCCTGCAGGTTAAAATACATCCAAGGAGAGATTGCATGTCCTGGGCACATGGACAGTGCAACACATTTTATGCCGGGTGCTTTTGTTCTCAGTGCCAATCTGCTTTCACAGGTTCTGCTGCCCGTGTTTATAGCCAGTTGGTTTGGCAGTACTGTCCTCTAACTTACACTGAAATATTGTGGTGTGTACTACAGTTAGTAATTACTGAGGTGCAGTAAAGTTAATTGCCTCTTCTCTAAAGAGTTCCATTGAGTAATTCATATTAAATACCTGCAAGTGAGCTACTCGGGGTTGCATTTGTTAATTGATTTATTGAGTTGTTTCTATTAGAGAGTAACCTATTCAGTTGCTAACTGAAAATAATGCTGAGTAATTCATTTGCTTAGGCTTTAACTTCCCCAAATCAACTGAATTACGCATGGTGGGAGCAGCTGTGTGTCTGTGCATTCACAGCATCTGCCACAGGAGGTCTCTCAGCTGCCCGGGTGTCCCCTGCTGCCACTGTGTCACCACAGCGGTCCTGGTTCTGCTCATCTCTACAGGCAGGGACCCAGTGGGACTGCAAAGAGTCCACAGGTCTGCTTTGCATGGCACAGCAACCACTGCTTTAGACCTACGCTGCTGGCATGGAGAATCAGATCTCTTGAGCATCACCTGCAATGGTGTGTGAGACAACACCATGCTGGGAAAGGTGAGCAGCCCACACTGTCATGGCCATCACACAGCACGGGGACGCTGGAAACATCGGAGAGCTGGGCTGTGCGGATCTTACTCACTTCCCTGAATAAATATAAAAGCGAGTGCATTGTTCCAGCAAGGGATGAAGAGTCTATTGTAACCCAGACTCAAAACTGGGTGGTGGGAGTTGGAGTATGCGTGCCAGCGCAGAGCAAAGAGCACAACTCAGTGCACCATTTGCACAGCTAGCAAGACAGCTGGAATAGACCACTTAAGCTGACACATTTTATTCCAAAATGTAGTTGGCACAATCCAGAAGGGCAGGAGTTATACCAAGGATGGTCTTGAGCTGTTAGTTGAATCTTTCAAAGATTGAAACTTGCAAGCAGCACAGAATCCTCTGCCCCATCCACGAATACAGAATTATTTGCTTTTATCTGAACCTGCCAGGCACACTCTTCTCTGTCTGTAAGGCATTGTGGAGCAAAGACTATCCCTCTCAGAGTTGGGGATGTGTGTGTATGAAGGGTTGTAAATGCTGTTTTGAAAACAGTGAAGCCAGTTATGCGCTAACTTCTGTGGTGCCATCTACCAAAAGCTAACACACATATGGGATGAGTCATTGCTCACAGTAAGTTGGTATGGTCTGCAACCAGACCAACAAGCCTGAGAGCTTGGGGGTGCTGGGATCAGGTGAGTGTTGTCTGTCCGAAGCTTGTCACCCCTGTAAAACCGTGGCTGATGAATATCCTTCAAACATATAGCTTGCAGCCAAGTTGGAACAGACCCACCATCTTTGGCAAAAATTTCCAGGAGATTTTTTTCTCTTAAGTATGTGCAGAAAACTGACAGGCAGTCCAGTGAGCATGCCAGGCCCTTGGACAAGTATGTAAAAAGCTGCTGGACTCATTTTAGGTGCAAGTGGGATGGACCCAGCCTCTCTGACTGTGCATATCAGCCTTGTGTTCCCAACAGCTCTGGAGCAAGTTGGTCCATCTGGAAAATCCCATGGGCCTAGGGTCCTCTGCGTTACAGCCATTCCTGACCATCAGCCTGTCTAGGGGTGGGTACACACCACAAAAGTCACCTTGCACATGGCTGTAGTCTACCCTGGCCTGTGCTGGTTCTCAGGCTGGGGGTCTCTCACAGCATTGCTGCTGTTTTCAGAGGTTAGGTCCACATCCTGAGCTAGGCTGGGATTAAGACTGGTACAGACAGTAGGTACCCTGTATAGACAGGGTATAGACAGTATATATATATATATAACAGTATAGACAAGATACCCTGCCAGACCCAGAGCATCCATTTCTGTCTCTGTCCCCTTGTCCATCCCAGACTCTTCACTTCACTCCCCACTGAAACATTTGCCCTAGACAGCACCTGCCCAGGTGATAAGCCTGTCTCGTCAGAACAAGAACAAGTCCAAGGACCTGTTGTTGGGTCTTGGGTGGATCATGGCAGAACTGTGCATACAGTCCCCATCATAGCAAGCCATCTCAAGTGGAGTTCAGCACTGTCCCTGAGCCTGAATCCCCCTCTCTGACTGCTCAGCAGTGCCTTGGTAATGAGCTCTGTGATGCCAACATGCTTGGGATAATGGTGATTTGTCCACAGGCAAAGAAAAATCGAAGCCTCATCCATTTCCCCAAGCCTGATTAAACAGTGATGGCCCATGACCATGGCTCACTGAAGGCTTCATGTCCATGAGGTTTTTGACTAGGTCAAGTGGCTCGTGGAACCACAGCTGAGAATAAAGTGAGTGGAAATACCTGGACTGCTTTAACTCTCACTTAAACTGGCCAGTAAGTCCCCAGCTGATTGGTACACCCTTCTTACATGTTGGGGAAATACTAAGGCTCTTAAGAAATTAACAAACATGCATGTGAGGCAAAAGCAGAGCACCAGCAAATCATGGGATCTAGCTAGCATGCAGGCAGAAGGGCACAGGGTTTATTTAAAGAATGAATAAAAATAATGAGATTTCTTTCTGTTTAGTTAGAGAGCAAAGGAAAGGCAAGAGTGGGTGAAACAAAGCAGATGCGAGAGCAAAACAGAGTGCTTTTGGCACTGGGCTGGCTGTAATATCTGCCTAATCCTTGGTAAACCAATGTACTACATGTTAAATATTAAAGGCAGGAATTTATAAACATCCAGGAAGATGGAACTGTAAGTATCAGAATCACAAAAAGACATTACCAGAAAAATTGATTGCTGTTTTTTTTTTAAATAGAAACCCCTAATCAGTGCATGAAAGAACCGCGATAGCTGCAACCTGTCTGAATTTTATTAAAACATCTGATGCATTGTCTCATGAAGCCATACTTGAAAAATTAATTCAAACTGACTTGGCTGTAGCCAGAGTCACATGCGCTGTGAATGAATGGAGATCCACGAAGTGCAATAATAAACCATTATCTCTTGTACAGCAGCTCATTTCTATACAAATGAACCTTGCTTTGTGTGAAACGTGGGACCCTCTCTGCCTTCACTTTGTCAGGTAGGAGTATCTCTCGCGAAGCCACAGAGTACCAGTGAAATATGCCCTGAGACTGGATAGCTTGGTGAGGTTGCTTTGTTCTCCATCCCCAGTATTTCTGGAAAGGAGCCTGCTTTCTGGAAGTGTCACAAATTTTAACAGCTGGCATGTTTGCATGCTTGCTTGGGAACGCCTGCTGTCTGTAACTCTCACAACTTTCCTTACAAGTCTTATGATACCTCATGTTTTTTCTTTAAGCCCCAGCTGCTGAATTCATGTAGTTATCATCAGAAAATCAAAAGTAAATGTCTAACCCTCCCGTTTACTGAAAAAGCATGAAATATTGAGTAAACCTTCAAGTGCACATCAACACATACGCAATGGATAACTGCTAATTATTTTCTGCTGCTTTTGCTGTGTTATTCGATTCTTTCCCAGTACTTTCTCAGTGTGCAGTTCACTATTTTTGGATGCTGAAGGCAGTCGTGACTGTTTTTCACTCACCTTTAATTGTTACTCTCCTGGTAAAAAGACTCAGTAACCCAATAAAGGGGTAGAAATTGTCCCAACTGACCCAGCGCATGCAGCGAATAGTAATTAACAGTCAATTGTCACAACAAAGAGTCTTTGGTAACACTGGAGAATGAAAATTATTTACCTGCACGTACAGCATCCATATGAATAATGAATCCATTTACAGGACTGAGCATCAGCTCATGAATGAAACTACAACCAAGAAGCACTGAGTAATACAACAAAAATTAATCATTGTGAGCTGTTTTCATAAATGCACAAACTGAAAGCTCAGAGGGGACCATTGCTCAAACTGGGTGGTAGAATGAGTTTAAGTAAGGTTGTCACAAGTTTTCTGCTTTAGCAGGTCGGTTGTAAAAAAGCTGTGTTCTCCTTTGGAGTCTCTGTTCCCATTTCTGAAGTCAGTTTGTGCAATTACAGCAAACTTCTGAACTGAAATTAAGTACGTTCTTTAGAATCACCTTTTAAAAATGGAACATGGCATCAAAACAAATATTTTCTATCATATTTTATTGTGAAAAATGTCAGCCAGAAGCTTCAGCCACATGTAAATAAAAAATTAGACTGGTTTGTCAAGTATCAGAACTGCTTTAATGCCTGCTGTTTTCTTTTTCTGAGCATATTAGAACAACTAGAGCAATGAAATGTGTAGGATTCCTTGCTAGCAGCAGATCAGAAAAACGTCTGATAAAAGTAGCAACGTATTTGGTGTAAAGAGTTACTGCAGGTTTAAAAGCTTCCCTAGAGACAGCACCTACAACTGAGGAGGAGCCTTGTTTGCTCCATCCAAACCAGAGCAAGTCCAGAGCTCCTGGCACGGGACCTGAAGCTGAAGGGAAAAGCCAAGCGAAAACCCAGATCCCCCCAGGACAGAGTTATGCCAACATATCTTCCCAAATGCAATGTTGTTGCAGAAGCCCTATGGGGAAGCTGTACTGCGAAAGCCGAAGCAATGAGCCTGCTGACAGGCAGGGAGAGGCAAGGCTTGGAGGTGGTCTTTCCTAGGAAGAGGACATTGAGTTGTCTTCTAACAACGGAGCCACTGTCTGTGTAGTGAGTGTGCCACAGGGCAGCCGGGAGGACCTAGAAGGTGCCATCCAGAAGATCCCTCAGCTGAACTGCTCTTGTGGAAGGACACAGAGGGAGCAGCCCAGGACAGCCCAGAATGGGCTGTGACCACCTCTTACCTGAAAGCTGCCATATATGGTGATGACACCAGTTTGGGAGATTTCTTTTATTGCTAGTGTGAATGTCCTTGCTGATGCAGGGTTACCATTTTGGGTTCACCCTGACACCAAACCATCTCTGCTGTGGTAGTCTGGAAATAGCCAGGCAGCACGCTGCAGTTCGTTCTCCTGACAACTGCTTTAGTCTAGCTGAAACGGCTGGGCTAAACTTTGGGGAGGGGAAGGGGCTGATTGTCCTTCAATGGCTGAGAGATCAAGGCAGATCATTTAATCACACTGGTGCAGCACTGTCACTATCACAGATGAGAAAGTGCGGTATGTGTGAGCCTGGGTGTGTGCATGTGCACTTCCCAGTGCCCTGTCAGGCACAGACAGTTGTTTCCTACCTAATACATGAGCTGTTTTTCCATAAAGCAAGTGCTGAAGGCTTTGCCCACTTGCAAAAGTGCAGGAAGCTGCAGACCTCTCCTCTTTTGGTGGGGATGGGATGACAAGACGCTGTCACAGCCCTGCTCTCCAGCAGGCAGGACCGCCATGTCAGAGCCCCAGTGAGGTTAATGCAGAACAGCCTTCCCAAATAAGCCATATAGCCTGCAGTTGTCTTGGTCTGTGAACACACTCCTGTGCCCTTGGAGTCATGCTCCACAGCTCTGTGACCACCGGAGCAGTCCACTAAAACCCCACAGCACAGCTGAGCTATTCTCTTCTACTGGCCAATCTCTCTGCCATGCCAGCCCAGGGGCATGGTCCTTGGCACAGAGGCATCTCCCATGAGATGCTGGCTGGGGGACACCATTCATGGGCAGCTTTCCACAGGGACATGTCACAGAGCGATCACCCCCTCCATAGCCAGACAAGGCAAATAAGGCCACCCTGGGCAGGATCGAGCACTACTCACTGTCTGTCCCCTCTTCAAACCAACATTGTGCTGCCCCTGTGCACCCACAAAGCACTGGCCCTTTGCACCCACCTCCAGATTTAGCACTGCCCTTCTGCACCCCTGCCCCTCCACTGCTTGCGGCCTCTCTGCACCCATGCACACAGGCACAGTGTGATGCCCACACAAATGTTGAGCCCTGCCTGGGTCCTGCTCAGTTTTATTCAGCCCGTATGCAAGCACCCTCCCAGGATAACACTCGCTTTCTCATTATTCCCACTACCCCACTAGCTGTGGATCAGAGCTCCGGCAGCCAAAAGGAGGAGTTGTCTTAGCAACGGGAGCGGTGTGAAAGTGCAGGGACTCGCTAGCATCCCTTCAGTGCAGCCACAGCCACAGGCTGAGGCAGCAATGCCTGATAGATGTGACCCTGCAACAGACCCCTGCCCAGGTCGGTGAAAGGGAGGAGACAGCACAGCCCTTCCCAGCTGGAGTCAAGCCCCAGCCCCCCATGGCCCTGGGCTATTACACCAGGAGTAAATTGCATCTACGTTTTTTTCTTTGCTAATTGCTGCCTTTTTACCAGCTTCTGAGGCTGGAGCATCAGGGTGATATCCAGGAATAAATACATGTAAATAACTAGCGACAGAAGCTCCAAATTGCTGGCTGTAATTTGTTGTTAAGTGGCACTTAAGCGGGCTCAATTGAGGCAGAGTTAAATCCTGCGGGTTACCAGGCAGGAGCCAAAGCAAAGGGAAAACCCCAGGGAGCTCTGGGGTGGCAGTGCTCAACAGGCTCCCTGCAAAAAGAGCTGAACATGCAATTTCAGTCCGGTGATGTACTGCAGACTGAGGGAGGTGATGGGTACAAAAGAGTCTTGGGGGGCTTATCTACATGAGAAAGCCATTCCCAATGTGCCAGCAACTCTCTGCAGGGCTACCTTCATCTTCACAGCTACTCAGAGGTGCCCTGAAAAAGCTGAGGATCATCCCTCGCTTGCTGCAGGCTACAGGAGTGAATCAGGGTAGCAGATGCACCCAGGAGCCAGTGTATTGCCCACCTGGCTGGGCGCTGCTAGTAACCTGCATATGCAGGGCTGCAGGGCAGCGCTCATGTGTGCGCTAACGTTTGATGCCACAGTGAAGTTACAACACCTGAAATAACAAGGATAATCTCACGCACGACATCCTGAACTTCAGCATAATTCAGTCCCTCCTTCCCTCTGTTTGTCTGGGACCAGTGTGGCCCATGGCATCTCAGGAAGAGGAAAAGCTGGGTCTAGAGTGATGGGCCTTAAGCCAATGAGGGAGATCTCCTGTGGCCCGGTTAGTGCCTTGCAGGATTAGTAGGGTTAGTACCCCACCCAGTGACAACCTGTGGTGGCACAGGTAGCACTGGGGGGCCCGTACCCAGGGTTGTTTCCCAACCAGTGCAGCTAATCCAACCCAGCACACACTTGGTGTCAGCCCCATGACCTTGCAGGGAGCTGCACCTAGCACTGCTCTGCTCACTGGAGTCCCCCAGGAGGCTCCAGCTGAGCCACAGAAGGCATCCAACAGACGGAGTCGTCTGTTTCTGCCACTACCCCTTACTATGCCCCAGCTGCTGTGTCCCAAGGAGGAAAGGTGACCATTTCAGACCAGCAATACTCCAGCCTTCTCTTTCTTTCCCATCCAGCAGCAGGGAGACACTGGAGTTCTGGCTCATCCAGCTGCTGGCTTTCAGCTGCAGCTCCTTTGCTGCTTCATATGCTGCCACATTTCTGAGTAGTTTTTCACCCAAGGATGGGGCTATCTTAGGACTTGCCTTTTGTCAGCATCAGCTCTGGACACGGTCAGCTCGTTGGGGTTAAGAAACAGCACCTAAGGCCACGCAGTGGAAGCTCTGATATGAAAAGAGGGATACATGACGGGGATAACCAATGGCTAATGAGGCATTATATGTGCATGTCACCTTCTGGGAGAAAGAAGCAGAACACATATGCTAATTAATCGACTAGGGGTACCAAAATGCTAATACGTGGAATTACAGCATCTGCTGTGGCAGGTACTTCATGGCAGAGACTGATGTGGCTTCTCAGGGTCCCAGGCCTCTGCACAGGGAGGATTGGCACAGATTCGAGGAGTAGATGGGATGTGGAAAGTCAGTGTCAGAACAACCTAAATTGTTTCTGAAAATTGCCCCCAAAATAATAGTTGTCCAATGCTAGACAATTATACAATGCTGTTAACTTTTTCTTGCCAGAATATCATTTTTGGACAAAAGCCATTAAAAACTGTATTTTGTAAGAATGTGCCAGCTCAAAACAATCCTTCTGGAATAGTATCAACAGGTAGAGAAGAGATGCTGCAAACACTCAGGGTAACTCTACTGCAGGCATTCAGTATGCATTACTGTATCTGAGACTGCATTTTCAAGATTGCCTTATTCAGAGACAATACACAAGACAGTAATAAGAGCTAAATTAGGATAAATTACATCTGGAAGCACAGAGTTTGCAAGGACTGGTAATTCACCCACAGCATCAAATGACTTTTATGGCAAGAATCTGGTTTTAGTGGGCTCAGCTGTTGTGAATGAATGAGTCTCCATACAAATGCAGATTTGATTTACCTAGGAAGTGTTTAGTTACCCCTAAAGATGGGAGATAGATAGGTGGATGGATGGATGGATAGATAGACAGACAGATAAATAGGCAGACAGATACCCAATATAACATCTGGCTTTCTTTCAAATGATGGTATTTAAGAGGAAATGTACAGAATTGTGTTCAGCAGTTTCATTAGGTAAATGGACTAATCACAAATGAGAAAAAATCACAGACAGTGTTGATCCAGAGTAAGCTGCTCTTAGAGAATGAGGCATTTGCAAAAGGTACAAACACAGCTTTCTTGTTTCATTCAAATTAAAACTTCCACTGGAGGCCCCAAAGTGCTCCGCTTGCAAGTCAGCTCAAAAAGCGACCTCATCCCGACCAGGAAATGGTGGGACATCTTTCTGGCTATTGCCAACGTAAAAAACCAGGCTCCTGTTAGAGGAGCAGCAAGTTGCTCAGCAGATCAAAGATAACTGCTTAAAGCCAACATGCATCTCTTGCAGTCCTGAAATTGATTATCAGTCGGTGACATACATGAATCAGCAACATACTGAGTGGAGATATTTTGTCAGAATTTGAGAAAATAACCAGGAAATAATTTGAATGTTTTAGAAGCCTTGCAAAAAGGTCCACATAAACAAGATGTTTAGATGGAAGCTGCTACAGTGCAGGGATGACCCTTTCCAAGCAGATTTATGGAAAACAAACTTCTGAGCTGGGATTAAGAAGATTTTGGGAAGACGGGTAGGGAGGTAGAAAGTAGAAAGAAAGTTGCTCCCACACTGTTGCTAAAGGACATGCTAGATGATGGGATGAACAGAAAACCCAGAGGCACTTGGGCGGTGAAGACTGCATTCCTAACAGGGGTTTAAAAATGTGTGAGATCAGCATATTGGATTGTGACTGTGGCCAGGCAATATATTCGTCATGGTCCCCATCTCCAGCCAGATGTTTTGTTCTCTGTTGTTGCTGGGTCGTGAGCCTGATTCAGTAAGTGCCTGCAGCTCCTGGTTGGTGCCACCCCAAGATGCTCATGCAGAGCAGTCTCTACTGCTCATCAAAGGCCCTGCTACAAAATTTGATGGTGCGTGCACCAGTCCGCCCACAACAGATTCCAAGCTTGAATGTGAGCTGGCGAAGTGCCATGACAGGACAGCGTATCAAGACCTTGCTCTAATTTTATCACATGGTTGTGCTAACTATGTAAAACAGCTATGGTTTGAAAGCATATGGTGCAGTATAAAAATCTCCGTAGAATGAATTACAGCAACTTCACAGAGAAGATGTAGAAGAATTTAGAAAAACATTTCAACAGATTTTAACATAAAATATCTTATAAAATGGCTTATTGGCTGGTATAGCATGATTTCAAAGTAGCAGTTACTTCTTTTAATTTTATACACACACATATGCATATGCATCCCACAGATTGATGTCGACTGAGAGTCCCTTGAATAAATTCCTCTGTTGTGGTCAGAGCGTGCTGCTCTTAATAAAAGTGCCACAGTTGGACCTCAGATTGTGTAATATGATCTCATTATTGATTTTCATGTAATGGGATGCTAAATAACTTTGCCTATGTACGTCGGATCAATGAGGAAGGTGCATGGTGCATGGTGTATCAATGTTCAGCATAAAGATTACATTATGAGCCACATTCATTTAAGCAGTGAGATGATCAATAGCAGCTAACTTCAATCAAAAACACATCAATTAATAATTGCTTTTCAGCTTCTGTCCTTTTTGTCACTTCAGCTATTTGGCAGATGAACTTTATACCCTCCCAGCTATCAAGCTGTGGCTGATTGCCCAGGCAAGTGTATCAGATAGATAGACTAGATTAGATTAGACTCTACAGCTATATACAAACTGCAAGTTCTTTGTCTAGGCCACTAATAGCAAGTTAATAAAAAGTGAAAGAATTGTCAGCACTTGCTTATTGATACTCCCAAATGAAAAACACACGACTTGTTTAAGAAGTCATATTAAGATTGTTAAAGACATAACAACTACTCAGGGCAAATTGGGCTTTGCATCAGGCTCTCTTATGAAGAAATAAGCTTAAATGTAAAACAGCAAACAAGGACTTAAAACAGAAATGTTAGAAAACCAAGAAATGTACATATAAAATGCTGAAGTCTATATAAGAAAGATAAAATCTTTGTGAAATTTACCCAATGACAAGGATGGCTTTGCCCCCTCACACTGCCATGGGGTGCATGGGGCAGTCATGTGCAGCGGTAGTGCTTGATAACCAGCTCCCATGTCTCCAGGCTGGTTGGTTGCCGCGGCTTTGGCTGTGGGACACCAGCGGCAGCTTAGGCTGCAGCACTTCTACGGGCTGAGACATGGGTTCACACCGGAGCCACTCCAAGAGATGGTGCTTGGACCACACTGTGCTCCAGGTGTTTCAGGAAGATGGTTGGTCCATCACAGGCATTCCAGCAACAAGCAAGGTCCACACCAGCACCATAAATTGCAATTGAAGATCCACGGGGAGACTCCATGCCACGGGACAGGAAGCAACAGTTGGGGAGATGCTTGTGAACAGAGCTGTGAGACTGCACATTTCTCCTGTCTGCAGGAACGAAGCAGGTGGTACAGTCACCAGGTTCTTGGTTTCAGAGTGGTCCAGTGTGGTCTAAGCAGGTCCAAAGCTAAACAGCCCAGAGAGGATGGTCCGCCCCTCCTGCTATCACAGCAGCCAGCTCATCACAGCTCTCTGGCTCAGCGCACCCATTTTAAACCACGTGCTCCTGTACTCAGATATAAAATTCACATCCATGCCATCACGGTTGCTTCCCCATGCCATGTAGTCAAGGGCTGGGAATGGCAGCGCATGGCTCGTGTAACTGACCAGCGCGGTGGAAAATCCCACCCCTGCCGCTGACTGCTGGCACACCACCAGCAGATCGAGAGAAATCTGCCCAAGAAAACACGTGACTAAATCTGAATGAAGAATGGGCTTAGAGTGTAGCAACCTGTTCATAGAAAATTCACAAAGAGGAAGAAAGGCAGCATAGCCTGAATTAATTATTTCTTGCAGATGATTCACTTGCCTCTAATTATAGTTGAGCTTCTAAACACAAATGTCAATTAAAATGTTATAGTTCTTCTGCAGCTGTCATTCATGTGCTGGTGAAGAGATCAAGGCCGGAGCTATTAAAAGCCTTGGGAGTGAAACGAGGTGAAAAAGAGCCCTTGATGGAGTAAAATTATCAGGAAGGAGTTTTGCCCTGAGCATTTTAGGCCCACAAAGCTATCATCTGTATTCGAAATCTGTCTTCTGCTGCATTCCCAGCAGGCAATCAAGGGCTTTTAGGGATAGTTTCTCATTTCTCTGAAAATGCTGTAGTGCCCGCAGACCCCTTGCCACCTTGAAGTGGCACAGGGGAACAGGACAGGACACCTCTGCTACTGGCTGCCTCCATACCCACAAGCAGAAAAGGAAGGAAGACTGGAAAAAAGCATAGTACCATGTGAATGATCATACCGGACTACCCACCTGTGTGTTGGCTGTTGACTTGCAGGGAGTGGATGTCTGAGAAATAAAAGAGTTTATCTTGTTTCACCTCTGATAAAAATGCCAGGATTAGTTAACATATTTTGGTTCAGCATTTTGAGACATTTGGATGAGAAGTCCCTGCACAGGAAAGCTCCTCGGGGGCTGCTCTCCCTGCACAGTTTGGCCAGGTTTTGCCTTGAATAGTGTCTGGCCAGTCCTGCTTTCCTGGGGCTGGATAAAGTGGGGGAGCAGCAGCCTCATGTCACCTCTTGTCTCACATAGGATGAAGGTACACACATTTTCAGGGTGTTCTGTGTGGTACATTGAAGGTAGGACAAAAAGAAGGGAGGTTTCAGAGAGAAAATGTGACAGCAAGAAGCTGCATTGCCTTTTGAGTAAAGGGAATTGTCCTTGCAGCTGTGAGATTTATATTCATCTGCCTCAGTGAGGCCAGAGCTGTCCTCAGCAGCAGCTCCCAGGCTTCTGAGACCATCACAGGCTTCCCCATAGCTTCTGTGGCTGCCCCCTGTGTCCTCATGCAGCATTTGTGTCTGCATGATCTGGCAGGACAGCAGGGTCATCACCCAGCAGAACAGCTGGGTCATGTCTAAGTTCCCTCCCCTAGAGCTCGGACCTCTGGGTTGTTGGGGATTGTTCTTTGCTTCTTTCCAATTGTCCCTTCAGCTCACGCCTGCAGAGCTGCCACTCACCCAGCTCCATACTTTGAGGGTGCCAGAGGCACCGCCTGTGCCCTCATTTCTTCCAGCAGCATTCCCCCACTGCTGTGAGCTGCCAGTGCAGAACAGAGCTTTGTGCAGCCTGCACTCCAGGCAGCAGTGGCATTGCCTCTGCTGGGTTGAGATGTCTGTGGTATGTCCTGAGGCGAGTGAGGACCCTAGGAGGAAGAAGACCACAGGAGGAAGAGGACCTCAGGAGGAAGAGGACCCCAGGAGGAAGAGGACCCCAGGAAGAAGGGCAGTTCCTTGCCCAGGGCTGCATCCCTCCAGAGGGAGCCACTTTGAAGATGGTGTATGGCCATGGTTACCCTCGCCACGTACCCTAGCAGGATGCTGGCCAGGCCAGCGCTGTAGGACACTGCCTTGTTAGCAACCGGCTACCCTCAAACCATCTTGGCTTTCTGAGCACCACCTCCTAGATACCAGCAGCACCCGGAGGAGGAGCTCCCTTTCATTGAAGCCCCCATGCCACATCCCTGTAGGCAAGAGAGATCTGTTCAAGCAGGTTGACAGCCCTAAGTAGCATCTCTGCTTGTTCCATTATTTAAACTTTCCCTTGGCCGAATGTGCCCAAATAACTCGGGTTAGACACTAGCCACTCAGTGAAGACTCCTAGAGCAAATTAATAATCTGCTGCCTCCTGTTCAGCATGCTCAGTAACATCTCAGCTGTTAACTCTGCAGCCTGTGAGCATTTGGAGTTTACAGTTATTTTATTTTCCTAGGCCAGATGGCAGACAGCACTGTAGTAGAGGGGCAGATGGCTGTGCACCTATGAGCAAAACAAAAAACCAAAAAAGCCTGCATGGTTAAACTGAAAAGTAAGTGGGCTCTGCTCCTGTTCTCAGGCACACCACATAAACCCAGCCACATCCGTGTGACTTTCATCTCATCTCATATACGCAGGTGAGAACAGGATGTGGCCCTTAGGGTTTAATAAAGCATCAGACACAGAAACAAACAACAATTTTGTCACTTAAGATGTAATCTGAGGATAAGAAAGTCATGGCACAAGGTGAGAACAGCTAACGACTTCCTTGGCACGGGACAGCTGTGGGTCATCTCCCTCCTTTCCCATCATGGGAAAGCAACCCAAGTCCTCCTGCACAGGGTTGAACTATCCTTCTCAGTATGGAGATAACAATCCTGGGGGTGGTCCCAGGAGGGTGCCAGCACATGGTAAAGGGCACAGCGGCAGCTCCTACTCTCAGTAGGGCATTACTTGTTGCAAAAAAAAGATCACTTCTTTGCCCCACCTTAGCCTTTTGAAAGACTCGTCCTCGTGCGTGAACACGCCCATGCCTCTTGGAGGAGCACTCCTCAGGCTTTGCAGGTTCACCCTCATGGTTTCATGTAACCCATGCTGGAGACCAATCTGTATGTTAAAGATTAAAAGGAAACAACCTAGAAACACTCAGGGAGGAAACATATCTGCTCCTCATTACACTGAAATAAACAACAAGGCTATCCAGTTAAATATTGTCAGATACCACCTATTATCTAGTGAAATCAAATGGCCAAATTTAAGCCTTATTGCTCGATGCTAGATGTACTAGCCAATCCAAAAGGTGAAATACTGTAAGCCTGGGGGAAGCAGGACCCTGAGAAACTCAAGCAGAGCTTTTTACAATGAAGTCTTTCAATAGAAGAAAAAGGCACATGAGAAGACAGGGCTGACTACTTATGCACTTTCATGTCCCACAAAATTAAGTGGCTACAAATCTCTGGATTTTGATTAGATATCGTGTTCCTCCAAGAAACGTTAACTTCCAATATTTGAAACCTCTTAAAAAGGGAGCAAGAAGAAGGTCAGGCCCACAAGAGAGATGTCCCTCTTGGTTTCCAACAAATTAAACGTCAGAGCTATGAAGCCAACGTTAGGAAACCCCTGTGTTGAGGCATTGTGGGTTATTTTTCCCAAACAATTCCTTTTTATCTACCCTGAATGTTTGTTTGCCCCCTTGGCTTTCATTTTATAATTGGTCTCTCTGGACAGAAAGTGAATCTTTCATTGACTTGCTCACGAAGAAGTAATTGTTAGCTAACCTCATTCTTCTGGGAGGTTTTAATGCCAGGCTACAACCTGCACTCAGCAAAATTCCCATAAATTCTTCTAAGAGATGCTGCCTTAGTTTTGCAGCAGTCATCCAGGCACAAGGTAGGAAATGCCCAGGGTGTAAAACAGCTGCCAACTTTAATAGCTCTTGACAGGAGCTGCTGAATGGCAGAGCCCAGTGGTGCTCTCCATCAGTGAAACATGCCCAAAGGAGCAGTAGTGCAACTCATATTACAGATTTCACTGTCTTACACTGGTGGTGGTTTCTGAAAGCAAATAATGATGATGAAACTCACTGTGCAGTTTCCTTTGTTTTCCATCTTTTTAAATAAAAGAAGTAAAATAGACTAATGGCCTGGAATTCCTCAGTTTGAAATGTGAAAAATAGACTAATGGACTGGAATTCCTTAGTCTGAAACGTGACTGGAAAGTGGATGAAATAACAGCTCTTAAATGATTCAGAACCAACAAGAAATTTGTACCAGTACTTTATCAGCTTGAGAGGAGGGACCCAGAGGGTTGCCATCAGCAGCACAAAGTCCAGTTGGAGGCAAATCACTAAAGGTGTACCCCAGCGGTCAATACTGGGGTGAATACTGTTTAGTGTCTTCATTGATGATCTGGTACAGAGTGCACCCTCAGCAAGTCTGCAGATGATACAAACTGGGAGGAGTGGATGATACACCAGATGGTTGTGGAGGTGGTTGTGGTCCATTCAGAGGGACCTCAACAGGCTGGAGAACTGAGCAGAGAGGAATCTCATAAAGGAATCTCAAGGGGAAATGCAAAATCCTGCACGTGGGGAGGAATAACCCCAGGCAGCAGTACATACTGGGGTCTGACCAGCTGGAAAGCAGGTCTGCAGAGAAGGACCATGGGGTTCTGGTGGACCTCAAGTTGACCATGAGCTGGCAATGCACCCTCACAGCGTAGAAGGCCAACAGTCTGTCTCCTGGGCTGCATTAGGCAGAGCATTGCCAACAGATCAGGAGAGGTGATCCTTTCCCTGTACTTAGCACTGGGAAGGCCACATCTGAAGTGCTGGGTCCAGTTCTGGACTCCCCAGAACTAGAAAAATATGGACTTAATGGAACAAGTCCAGCAAAGGACCATTAAGATGATTAAGGGACTGGAGCACCTTTCCTATGAGGAGAGGCTCCAAGAGCCAGGACTGTTCAGCCTACAAAAGAGAAGGCTCAGGAGGGATCTTACCAATAAGTATAAATACCTGATAGGGGGGTGTAGAGTAGAGGGAGCCAGCCTTTTCTCAGTGCTGCCCAGTGACAGCCCAAGAGGCAATGGGCACAAACTGAAACATGTGAAATTCTATCTGAACACAAGGCAACACCTTTTTGCTGTGAAGGAGGTCAAGCACAGGTTGCCCAGAGAGGTTGTGGAGTCTCCCAGCTTGTAGATATCCAAAATGTGACTGGACATGGTCCTGGGCAACATGCTTAGGTGATCCTACTTGAGCAGGGACTTGGACTAGATGACCTCCAGATCTGCCTTCAACCTCAAAGATTCTGTGGTTCCTTTGGGCTTCCTGGATCTGTGGTAGATTCTGCCCCTAATGATCCTGAGCTCCTCTTGTCTGGTGCAAGAAAAAGTCTGGTCAAATTTGAGAAGCCAGACTTAGAAGAAACACTGCTGGATTATGTCAGAGGCTGTTAGAAAGAATAGCCTGATTCCATTAGGAAATTTGTTATTTTGGGAAGGGAATATAAAACATCATAAAATAAGAAAACATTTGATCATCAAAGAGCTCTTAGAAAGAATGTGAACTGCTTGCACTGAGAAAAACTCATTTTTAGCCTGGTTTCATGAAGAACAAAGACTCACAGGATCACACTGTCTAGTCTGCCCAACTGTCTGCCAGCCCCTTTGTGTAAGCCAACTCCAGTAACGTTGGGAAGAGGGGAGAGGTCTCAAAGGCAGGAGGTGTCATGAAAACTTGCAGCTGAGGAAATCAATGCTGTTAGTGTCTTCTCTGTGGGAAAGGCAGGGACAGCTCAACCCTGATCTGCTCAGAGTGGCCAACAGGCTGATCAACGCAGATCCAGAGTGGCCACAGTTCATCACAGCAGGTCAAAAGGAAGTAGGGAGGCAATTTGGGGTGGTAGAGGTGTTCTAGGATGAGCACAAGAGAAATGAGCAGGAGCCGAGGGTCCTGTAGGAGATTCAGGGGTTGTGAAAAGGAACTGGAAATACCATCTCACAGAAGCACAGAAGTACATCATGGATATGCTTCATCTGCCCATTTAATGTGACCTGTTTGCCATTCAGGATGTCCCCAGTCCCATCAGAGGCATGTCACTGCTGCAGCGGTGCCCACATCCAGACACTGTGCTCCTCTGCAAGAAAAGATAACCATTGCCTCCAGAAGCAGCTCAAGGTCTAGGCAGAGGGGCCAACTGCTGCAGCTTGCCAGGCATGTCTGGCTTTGCTCTGCCAATACGGGGACCAGGAGCCAGCTGGGGAGGGAAGGAAGGAGATGACCCAGCTGTAGCCTCTCCCCAGCTCCCCCTTCCACCCAGACCCTTTTCCATCAGCCCGTGCATGCTGACAACACGGGGTGGAGGGCAGAGAGACAGAGGCTGAGCAGCACAGGGATGGATGTGTGCAGGGTCTGGTGGAGGTGTAAGCCAGTTCATCGCAGCGACCTAGAGAGGGCCAAGGACTAAAGTCTATGCCTAAATGCTCTTTCATGTATAATAGTCACAGTTTCACCTCCTTAATTTTGTCTCACCTGCCTTCACTAGCAGGGGGTGAACACTTTATTCTCACCTGAACTGTAATGCCCCTGCACTGAAGAGCTCATGCTCTCATCTTACAAACACGGAACACATATCAGCTCCCAAGCAGGTGTCTGGAGCAGGAGCTTTAATTTGTAAACTCTTTCTGTCTCAATTTACTATATTCCCCTGTGTTTTTAAAAACTGGGCTGGCCAAAACTTCGAGTTGGGGAAAAAACCCTCTGAGCGTGATTGAAGCAACAATATTTACAAACAACTGGATAGCATGGAATTTAAATCAATCAGTATGTGTCCATGGTGCATCTTTATTGAAAATCATCCCAGAACTGAGAAGTATATGAGAATTGGGAATAATGTTAGGTTAAAATAAGTCCCTACAGCTTTTTTTTTTTTTTTCCTTTGAAAGAGAGTTTTCTAGGACCAAGAGATAAAAACATTTCTGCTGTGGAAATCAAACCAGCTTGAAATTTTGGCTGTGATTTCATTTCTTTTGCCATTTAAAAAATTATCAATTTTGGCTTAGAAGACTTTTACCTCCTTACTGAAAAATGGAATATATGTTATGCAATAATAATATTTTATTATAAGGGTTAGTTACTTATTTGCATGGAAAATGGAAGTCATAGGGAGAAAATGCATAATGCAAATGCTGTTTATGATGTCAATAAATCAATGGATTGCTAATATCTGTAATTTTAATGCTACTGTACAGATTCGTTTAAAACTTGGATTGAATTTAGGACAAGTGTTGGATCTGTGCTTTTTTATATTCTGGATTGTATCAATTTTGAAAATAGCACATATTTGGATTAGCAGTGTGAACAAATTTAAAGATGCCAAAGTAATGAAATCAAATGGCTTTTCACTGACCAATTAAAAATGTAAGAATAAACTTTTCTCCACATCATTTTGCTCAGGACTGATTTCCATGTCCTTTCATGTAGAAGAAAAAAAAAATTACTAATATTTCACAGAGATCCCCCCCCCCCGCTTCCCTTTTCAGCAGAAATAGAAGGGCAGGAAGTAAAAAGTAAGTTGTTCAGTAAACATCAGAACTAAAATCTATTTTTTATAGATAGCTTCTAATGCCTCTTTAGCTGCATATCATTGGATCTTCCTTATGTCCACCCTCACATTTCTCCTCTGACAGTACCTCCGAATCCCTCTGTAGCCATAACCCTCCCCAAACCCACACACATGCAGCAACCCAACCTAATTATGGTAGATGGTAGAGGACGAAGAGAAGGAGTAATAATCGAGTGCACGCTGCAGCCTTTTAAGGAAGAAATTAATTGTCTTTCAGATCCTGTCCTATCCGCCAAATTCATTTGAAATCAGTAAAACAGTTAAAAAGGTTTTAAGGGAGGGGTGTCAAAGTGAGAGGGAGTGATAGACAGACCTGCAGAGAAATAGGTAGATGAACAGTCTGGGACAAGGCTGATCAAATAAATATCATGTTATTAGGAAACAGGCTGGAAAGGGAGGGGGAAAAAAGAGAAAAATAAACCCCACAAGTTTAAAAACTTAATACTTTAGTTTAAAAAAAAAAAAACTGGAATCAAAAAAAGAATATAAAAGGATCAAAAATACACACTTGAATCTATACCAAAATTTTGGATTTAAAACTACTGCTGAAAAAGTAGCTCATATAATAAAAAGCAGTATATTGGGGGAAAAAAAAAAGGATGGTGCTGAGAAAAGTTATTTTTCCAATAGGAAGAGTTTACAGCCAGAAAAATGTGACCTTTCTGTTTGAAGTACAGAATATGGACCAGTCTGGACCTGGGTTACTTTGACCTCAGTGGGATACTGGGAAGTCACCAGTATACTTATCCCTTATTATTAAATCCATTATTATTATTATTATTATTACAGATCTCAGCTCTGGAGAGGGTTCGGAAGAGTCTGAGTTCTGTTGCCTCACCTCCAATGAGGGAAGTTGATGGTGATGGAGACCCAGCATCCACACGATACACATTGGGTTAACTTCAACACAGCTTTAGCCCAGTCCTTCCGGCTGAATCTCCACCACCAGCTGGAGCACTTAAAATGTGCTCCCAAAATGCTCCTGACAGTTTAATGCTGCCCAAAAGGAATCAAGTTCATGTGCTCCTGGAGCACTCCACAGTGCCTCTCCAAGCAAGGTAAATTCAACGATGGAAGCTTTGCTTTCTGAATTAGAAATCTACCATTATAGCAAAGGAGCACAGGATATCAGGAGCTTCAGAGGGGTCCCAAACGTTTGCTGGTCTCAGCAGGCAATTTTGGCATCCTGACAGTTTATTCTCTTCTTTCTCTTGTCAATCTGAAGAGCCAACTGGGAAGCTGGGAACTGCTCTTCAGTGAAGGGTCAGGGAACAAAACAGGAATTTTGACAGGCAGGAGCTGAGGAAGACATGCTTTCCACATGCTCAGGATGCAGCAGACCAGAGCCTTTTGCTCCACAGATTTAAGGAAAATGTGGAAAGGAGATGCTGTCAAAGGTTTCAACTCCAAAAAGCTA